>NC_073303.1:251700158-251870158 GCF_027595985.1 Sorex araneus
CGGCCCTGTAACCTTTTGAAAGGGGCAGGGCGGGGGTGGGGGGGTGGGGGGTCTCTGGCCGCTGCCTAGCACTTCACCCACGTTTCGTCCTTCCTGCCCTGTCTATTTTGGAGCTGCTATTTATGGAAGTGGACTGGTTTCCATCTGGGATCCACCCACAATATTTGATTTCCTTCTTTACATTGCGCGAGACCGGCCACTCAGAGGCTCCGGCTAAATGGGGGTGGGCCTGAGCGGAAGGGCCTGGCTGGCGGCAAAGTCCTGGTGGGGGGCCTGGGGGCAGGGGGGGGCAGTGGTGGCTCTGCATGGGGGTCCCTGGCCCAGCGCCCATCCGGCCCTGGCACCGACAAAGAAAGAAAGTTCCAGGCCTTGCAAGGAGGGCCCCAAACGCTCCCAGGGGTCCTGCCGTGGGGGTGGGGTGGGGGTGGGCTGGCTGCCCAGCCACCGTCCCTCAGGCTGGCCCGGAGATCGGGCAGGAGCCAGCGTCACCCCCGATTCGGGTTCCAGAGCTGAGGTCGCCCCTTCCTCCCTGGCCGTGACTTAACTTGGAAGATCTTTTCCAAAGCCCCACGTGCTGGAGTCTGGCTTGGGACTGGCGTCCAGTCTACCGCGACGTCCGAGGGAGCAGGACAATGGGAGTCGCGGCTCTCCGCCAAGGATGTGCTGTGCGCAGCGCGCGGGGACGGTGACATCTAGTGGCGGGCTTCAAACTAACCGCAGGACGTTTTGTCGGCTTTCCCCAGGACAGACGGACTTCTAACAGGATGCCGCATCGTCCAAGTGCTGTCCCTGGCCGGGCACTGCCTTGGGACGGGCTCATGGTCTCGCCCATCCACGAGGACGTTCTGTGACCAGGTTTGCCGTCTGCTGGTTGCTGTCTTTTTCCTTTTGAATAAGAAAACGATCCGTGCAACTCTTCTGTTGTTTGGGGGGTCACACCCAAAGGGCTCAGGGGATACTCCTGGCCCCACACTCAGGAATCGTTTCTGGTGGTGCTTGGGGGACCATCTGGGATGCCAGGGATTGAACCCTGGTCGGTGTGTGCAAGGAAAGTGCCCTCCCCGCTGGGTTATCGCTCCAGACCCCAAATTTTTAGCAAGTTCGAGGAAAATGTTCCAGATTAAGACGGCTAAAGGGGCCTAATAAGTCAATGTGTGATTTTGGATTCAGTTCTTTGGGGATGTGGGGGAAGAGTTGCAAACGACTTATAAAGGACATTATTAGGATAAACCAGTGAAAGCTAAACTAGCCTTTGAATGATTATTACTGTAGATTAAATCATGACACTTGACCAGTGCTAAATTTGGTTTTGATCATTTTTGTTGTGATTTTATAAGAAAATATCCCATCCTAGGAGATACACACTATAATATCTAGGGGGGGGGGAACAACAAAAAATAAACTGTTTCAGGACAAAGGCCTGAAGCTAATTCTCAAATGGTGAAAAGAAGAAAAGTGTGTGAATGTGTGCAAGTATTCGGAGACAGGAAATGAGGCCCGTGTTACCTGGTAAATCTGGGTGAAGGAAATATGTTCTTTATACGATCCCCAAAACTTTTCTGTTAGTTTGAAATTCTTTCAAACTACATTACAAAAGGGAAAATAAGATCCTGAGGAATTTTTAATGTCTTCTTTATTTTTTTTTAAGAAAGAGCATAATAAACAAGTAATCTCATACCTGGAGGTTTGAGCATTTCAAAGTCAACTGCCTCGTTCTTTCTTTCGCTTGTTGGCTGCAGACAGCAAGAGACAGAGAAGACCCCCACTCTTTCCATGAGGGAATTACTGTGCTAGTGAGGGGAATCTATTATAAATTACTCGTTTAAATTCCCCAGATGTGTGAAGAATTCCTCAAAGGAGCACGTCCTCAGAAAAAGCTCACACGCTTAGTATTGTCACGTCTGAGGCACTTCTTACGAGGGCTGGGTTCTGGCCCCCATCTGGGACAGAAGCTGGCTGTGGAGAAGACGGCTCCGACACAGAACCATCCCCGCCCCACAAGGAAGCTAGACAGAGCGTGGCTGGGGCGCAGGGGGAGCTGGTTCACACACCGTATACACACACACACACACACACACACACATACACACACACATCTCTGTATGCTCAGTCCCCAACAAGAAAAAGGGCTAGCTGGTTCACACACCGTATACACACACACACCCGTATACACACAGGCACGCGCGCACACACGAGCACACATACACAGTCCCCAACAAGAAAAAGGGCTAGCTGGTTCACACACCGTATACACACACACCCATATACACACACACCCGTATACACACACATACACACGCACGCACATACACGCGTGCGCACACACACACATACACACCCGTCTCTGTATGCTCAGTCCCCAACAAGAAAAAGGGCTAGCTGGTTCACACACCATATATACACACACACACACCTGTATATACACACACACGTGCACGTGCACACATGCGCACACACACACCCGTCTTCGTATGCTCAGTCCCCAACAAGAAAAAGGGCTAGCTAGTTCACACACCATACACACACACACACACACACACACACACACACACACACACGTCTCTGTACGCTCAGTCCCCAACAAGAAAAAGGGCTTTCTGGTTCACACACCGTATACACACATACACACACATACACACCCGGCTCTGTACGCAAGGTCCCTGGAGCCGTGGGCTTCGCGGCTGCGTTCTTCTGGGTTTATCTCGCGGCCAGCCTAGTCACCTCGACGGGTCTCTGCCAGCAGGCCAGCGCGACGGGGAGCAGATGCGTGGCCCTGACTCGGACGGGCCCAAGTGTCCACTCTTTCTCGTCCTCCAGTCCCGGCGCCACCCCACAGAGAATGAGCCTCCTGAGAGACACGTCCTGGGCTCAGTTCCAAACGGCGCCCGCCAGCCTGGGGCCTCCTGGCCTCACCCCGAGCGGGTCCCTCCCCGCCCCCCACGCTGAGCGCGCCTGACGCCCAGCAGCTGCCTTGGGCAGGGAAGGGCGCTCGAAGGTGCTCTAAGGGTAACAGCACACAATACACGGGGAGTCAGGAGCCACCCAGAGCAACCACGCACTTAAAATGTGACTCATGTCTTTTTTTTTTTTTTTTCGCTTTTTGGGTCACACCCAGCGATGCTCAGGGGTTATTCCTGGCTTTGCACTCAGGAATCACTCCTGGTGGTGCTCAGGGGACCATATGGGATGCCGGGGATTGAACCCAGGTCGGCCGCGTGCAAGGCAAACGCCCTCCCCGCTGTGCTATCGCTCCGGCCCCTGACTCATGTCTTTTGAGAAATGACCATATTGTTTTCCAAAAAGGCTGGATCAGCGGCGTTCCCACCGGCAGGGAATGAGAGTCCCTTTCTCCCCGCACCCGCGCCAGCACCGGCTGTTCTTTCGGATGCGTGCCGGTCTCTGTGGCGTGAGATGGTGGCTCACTGGTTGTTTTGGTTTGCATCTCCCTGGCGGTTAGCTACGTAGAGCATTTTTTCATGGAGGTAGGGAAGCTGGGGTCACTGGTGGTGGTGAAGGTACACCAGGGAAGAGATGGGTGTTGGAACATTGTATGACTGAAACCCAGTCAAGAACAACTTCGTAACTGTGTACCTCACGGTGATTCGGCTTTAAAAAAAAAAAAAAAGAATTTTCAAAAAATGTGACAATTGTCATTAAGGAACAGGAAGCTCTATTTCTGAAATTGCACTAAGTAGTCATGGGTGGCTGATGGCTTTCAGGGCTGCTCCACTGGCCTGAGCAGACATAGAAACTTCCTTCAGGGCTGGAGCGACAGCACAGCGGGGAGGGCGTTTGCCTTGCATGTGGCCAACCCGGTTCAATTCCCAGCATTCCATAGGGTCCTCCGAGCACCGCCAGGAGTCATTCCTGAGTGCAGAGCCAGGAGTCACTCCTGAGCATCGCTGGGTGTGACCTAAAAAGCTAAAGAAAAGAAAAAGTAACTTCCTTCAGGTTCCCAAACAGTCACATCACCCTGAACATCAGTCTTTGGCTTTGCTGGGCCCGTTTCTGGGTCTGGGATGTGCTTCCAGAGGGCGGGAGAGGACATCTGCAGTCTAAACGTTGCTGATGTTTAGGGAACCAAGCTCTGCCTTCACTTAGCACCACGAGTTACTCAAGCGCTTTCACTGTATCGCCAGACATTCCTTGGTCTTGGGGGTGGAGGGTGTCCATGGCGGGGGGGGTTGTTGCTAACTACAATTCACCCCTTTTCTATCTCTGTTTAACTTTCGCCTGCTCTGAAGGGAATTCAAGTTCACACAGATGACACTCCATGAAGAACAGGCTTTTTGGGTCACACCCAGCGATGCTCAGGGGTTACTCCTGGCTCTGCACTCAGAAATTACCCCTGGCGGTGCTCGGGGGAACCTATGGGATGCTGGAAACCGAACCTGGGTCGGCCGCGTGCAAGGCAAACGCCCTCCCCGCTGTGCTGTCGCTCCAGCCCCCAAGAACGGGAATTCTTGGCTGTTCCAGGGCAAAGGGGCATCTGGCTGCACTGGGCCGACACTGACTCCTTCCGGTTCAAAATCAGCGAGTCTCCCTCCGACACTGCGACTCACGAGCCCCAGGAGGCCATTTAAATTTTCATTTAATTAAATTTAAAATTCACTAGCCAGATTTCGGTGCCCACTGGGCAAAATGTGGCTAAAGGCTCTTCAGTTGGGCCGGGGATATACAAGCTATTTCAATGGGCCATGGGGCTGCATGACCTAGAGGCAATTATGTGTGTGTGTGTGTGTGTGTGTGTGTGTGTGTGTGTGTGTGTGTGTGTGTGTGTGTGTTGGGGGCTGGGGGGTGGGGGTGTAGCACTGCTGCAGCCCACAGGCAGAATACAGCTGAGAAGGTCTCCTCGGACCCTGCCAGCCTCTTCACCCCGTCTGTGCTGTCTGTCTACACTCGTGGCTCCCTGAATTCCATCTCAGGTCTCCGGCGAGCTGGGGCTTTCCTAGCTGGGTGTGACGGTGTTTGGGAAAACACGCTGAACCTACCAGCTTGAGAGGACATAAAAGGCGTGAGGGTTGGAAGGGACCGGAAATAGTAAGAGCACCAGAAGCCAGGAGGACAGAGTGCTGAGAGAGTCGGGGGTCATGGATCCCGCCAGGCAGAGTCAGACTCTAGCCCAACCCCCAGCACAGATTCCTCGGTCCCCAATTCCCAGCCCCAACAAACACCCACCACCAAAAGCAGGAATGGGGAAAATGAATCTGGGGAGAGAGAGTGGGAGGGCGGGGGGGGGGGGAGAGGGAGAGAGAGAGAGGGAGAGAGAGAAAGAGAGAGGGAGAGGAAGAGAGAAAGGGAGAGAGAGAGGGACAGAGGGAGAGATAAAGAGAGGGAGAGGGAGGGAGGGAGAGAGAGGGAGAGAGAGGGAGGGAGAGAGGGGGAAGAGGGAGAGAGGGAGAGGGAGGGAGAGAGAGAGGAAGAGGGAGGGAGGGAGGGAGGGTGAGAGGGAGAGGGAGAGAGAGGGAGAGGGAGAGGGAGACAGGGAGGTAGAGAGAGAGGGAGAGGGAGAGAGAGAGGGAGGGAGGGAGAGGGAGAGGTAGGGAGAGAGAGGGGGAGAGAGAGGGAGAGGGAGAGGGAGAGAGAGAGAGGGAGGAAGGGAGAGAGGGAGAGAGAGGGAGGGAGAGAGGGAGGGAGAGAGGGAGAGGGAGCGGGAGGGAGAGAGAGAGGGAGAGATAGGGAGGGAGAGAGGGAGGGAGAGAAGGAGGGAGAGAGAGAGGGGGGAGGGGGAGGGGGAGAGGGGTGAGGGAGAGGGAGAGGGAGGGAGAGGAGAGAGAGGGGGGAGGGGGAGAGAGAGGGAGAGGGAGAGGAGGGGAAGAGATGCAACCCTCCACGCAAAAGATAGATTTTTTTTTGTATGGTCTTTTTGTTTTCTTTTTTCCTTTTTGGGTCACACCCGGTGATGCACAGGGGTTATTGTCCTGGCTCTGCACTCAGGTGGTGCTCAGGGGACCCTATGGGATGCTGGGAATCGAACCCGGGTCGTCTGCTTGCAAGGCTAACGCCCTCCCCGCTGTGCTATCGCTCCAGCCCCCCAGTTTTTTTTTCAATTGGAAAGTTCATCTTTCGCTTCTCCCCAGTCGGACTTCAGCAGTTTTCCACTCCTGACATGGGCCCGTTTCTTACGCACCCTTTTCCCTTACTAGTATTTTTTTCTGCATTGTCTCCAGTGTGAGAAAGCCCGCCCACCTAACAAAAACCAAGGGGCAACAGCACAAAGCAGCTGCAGCCGTGAAACACACACGAGGTCTGAAGCGCTCTCAGGACAGATGCCCACGGCCCGCGCAGCCGCCTGCAGAAACCAGCCCCAGACGACAGCAGCGAAACACATGCAGCCTCCGGTCTGTGGAGTCCGTGTGTCTGGCTTGCACCCTACGGCACCGCGTGTGAGAAATGGACGCGGGAGCAGGGAGATGACCCCGTGGCGAGTGCGCAGGGCATGTGTGTGTCCCCCGTGCCGCCGACACGCGCCAAGCAGGATCCTGGCAGCTCTGCGACACCGTGGGATGTGCGGCAGTGCCCCCACTGAAAGATGTGCCAGCGCCGAGTCCCAGAGAGGAGTCCACACAGGCGTGACTACACAGGCCCCATTGGGCAGGTGGACCAGCCCCAGCCAGGGCCAGAGGCAGGTTTAGGGGCCACCAACAGGAGCGTGTGGGACCCTCGGACAATGCAGCAACATCACAGAGGGACAGGGAAAGAAGAAAATAATGGTCCAACAAACTCATGTCAACCTTGGACTAGAGCAATAGCACAGCAGGTAGGGCGCATGCCTTGCACGCGGCCAACCCGGGTTCGATTCCTCCGCCCCTCTCAGAGAGCCCAGCAAGCTACTGAGAGTATCCCGCCCACACGGCAGAGCCTGGCAAGCTCCCCGTGGTGTATTCGATGTGCCAAAAACAGTAACAAGTCTCACAATGGCGACGTTACTGGTGCCCGCTCGAGCAAATCGATGAACAATGGGACGACTGTGCAGTGCTACAGTGCTTTAAAAGTAAATAAATCAGCAAATAAATACAACTGTCCCCTTAGGTTTTCAGCTGTACTTTATTTCTTTTAGGAAAAGGCATGAGTTCTGGTTGAGTGAGCAAAGACTGGTGGCACTAAAATCTTAAAAAAAAAAAAAAAAAAAGTATTGGGGCTGGAGCGATAGCACAGCGGGTAGGGCGTTTGCCTTGCACACGGCCGACCCGGGTTCAATTCCCAGCATCCCATATGGTCCCCTGCGCACCGCTAAGGGTGATTCCTGAGTGCATGAGCCAGGAGTGACCCCAGTACATTGCTGGGTGTGACCCAAAAAGCAAAAAAAAAAAAAAGTATTCAATAACTAGAAAACAGAAATCCATCCTGTTTACAGCTGATGCTTGAGCCACACAAGCTTTAGGGATGCTGGATCTCATGTGGCAGAAAATATGTGCATGACTTTTGCCATCCCCCTCTCCCCCCCAGTAACTTAACAACTGCCTGCTGCTGGCCTGTGGGCTAACATGTATTTCGTATGTTATATACAGCACAGTCGTACAACCCAGTCAGCTAGAGGAGCTGTTGAGGAAATCAAAAGACAGAGACACAGCACGGTGTCTCCGCATCGTTTTCGGTTCTTGGGGTAACCGGCCCTACACGGGGCTGCGGCCCACCGTGGAAGACGCTCGCTTCAGACGAGCCAAACCCACGCAAAGAAATGATCCCACCCAGACAGAGCCCAGAACCCTACCTTGGCTCCTAGGATCAAGAACTCTGCTGGTTTTGAACCAATCTCTTGGGGTGTGTGTGTCTTAGGGTGTGTGTGTCTCCTGCGTGTATGTGTCTCTTGGGGGGTGTGTATCTCCTGTATTTGTCTCTTGGGGTAAGGGGCTCATGTCAGAAGACCCCCCAGTTGAGTTTACCTCAACTCAGCCCGTGGGGGCTCCAAGAGCCTGGGCCAGGCACTGCGAACGCAGGGGGGAGGCAGGCTGGAGTTAACCACCCGGAGAACGGACACAGAACACGACACTTAGGAAGGGGGGTGCAGGGCTGTGGCCCAGTGTAGACTCCGGCTGCCCTGAATTCCAGGCACGGCACCTCCCTGCCCTGAATTCCAGGCACGGCACCTCCCACCTCGCCAGGTGTCACCCCAGCCGCCAACCTACACCCGGCCCCAACACCACCAGCAGTGCATGTGTGAGGGTGTGCAATCCCCAAGGGGTGGCCCCCGGGAGAGACTCCACGGCGCTCTGGGACGTGGGGTCACTCCTGGCCGTGCTCTGACCAAAACCCGAGAAGGAACCTTCCCTGGAGGGTGAAAACCTTCCCTGCAGGCTGGCCCCAAGCCAGCAGAGGACCCCAGACCCAGTCTTGGCTCTTAGAATGAAGTGGGGGGCAGGGGGGCTTCTGCACTTGCTGGTGGCCCTGCTGGTCTGGGGCTCCTCCCCCTTGTCCCCTGGCACCCGAAAGCCCAAGGGACCCACCACGGGGGTCGGGGCTTAGGTTCTTGGGAGCAGTGACTTCAGGTTTGGCAAGTCACAGAACATGCCACCGACAGCTGCCTCGGGTAGGGCTGGGCCAAAGGACAGAGGTCGGAGGGCACTTGCGTTGCCAGTAGCTGAACCCATGAGACCCCTGACACCCCCTAGGGTCCTCCGAGCACCACCAGGAGAGATGCCCGAGCAAAGCTGGCTGTGGCATCCAAACAGAACCCAGGACCGAAGGGCACGAGACCAAGGATGGTGGGGAGGTGGGCTCGGGTTCAACGCCCAGCACCGCAAAGGGACCCCCCAACCCCCGACGAGTCTAGAAGCGATACCAAGCAGTTTTGGAGGAGCAGCCTTTAAGCATCAGGGGTGTCTGTGGTCAGCTGTAGAGGCGGGGGTGGGGGGTCACCGTCCACCTACCTTCTCTCTGGACCTGCGCCTCGGCCAGCTGCTCCATGTCGTGCCCGGAGAGGCGGGGGAGGCCCTGTGGGGATGTCTAGGCACCCTGGGGCCTCCCCTGCTTTCAGACAGCCCAGGCCGGTGGGGCTGCTGCAGGGTCACGCACCCGAGAGGAATCCCGGGAAAGGTCACTCTCACGACCCCAGCTGTGCAGCAAAGCGCTGGTGCTGTGTGGCTCTGCAGCGCTCACGTGCGTTTCCCACATGGGACGTGTGTGTGTGTTTGGGGGGTGTGTGTCTCGTGTATGTGTCTCTGAGGGGCGTGCCTCTTGGAGTGTGTGTCCTGTGAGTAACTTAGGGGGGTGTGTCTCTTGGGGTGTGTGTGTCTTAGGGTGTGTGTATCTTCTGTGTGTGTGTGTGTGTCTTGGGATGTATCTCTTGGGGTGTGTGTCTTAGGGTGTGTGTGTCTCCTGTATTTGTCTCTTGGGGTGTGTGACTGGAGTGTGTCTCTTGGGGGGGGGGTGTCTCCTGTGTATGTCTCCTGTCTCTTGGGAGGGTGTGTGTGTCTCTTGGGGTGTGTTTGTGTCTCGTGTGTGTCTCTTGGGGTGTATGTGTGTCTCCTAGGGGGTGTGTATGGGTGTCCCCTGGGGTGGGTGTCTTGTGTGTGTGTGTGTGTGTGTGTGTGTGTGTGTGTGCAGCTCCTGCTTAGTTTCGTGGGTTTGCAGCTCTCACGTGGCTTTCGGCTCGGCCGTGACCTTACAGCTCTCGCATGATTTCGAGATGCTCACGTGGGCCTGTGGCTCTTCACGTGGGTTTTCGGCTCTCGCGTGGTTTCACAACGCTCGCGTGCTTTGGGTTTGGCTTTTAGCCTTTTGGACCACACCGGGGATGCTCAGGGCCGACTCCTGCCTCTGCACTCAGGAGTCTCTCCTGGCAGGGCTCGGGGGACCCCTGGGGATGCCGGGGCTCGAACCCGGGGCTCCGGTGCAAGGCAGACGCCCTCCCCGTTCTGTTCAAATCGAAATTGTATTTATACGCAGTGGTGACCTGGGGCTACTCCGGGCTCGGTCCCCACAGGCCTCCTGCACACCAAGCTGTCCCTACCCGCAAATGACCTTCCCCGACCAGGTCCCCCTGTTCCCTCGGGTGCTTTTTCGGGTTTTTCTGATGCCACATCCCAGCTTTGCGCAGCGGTCACTCTCGGCTCTGCCCTCCGGAACCCCTCCTGGTGACGCTGGGGGGACGCCCTCTGGGGTGCTGGGGGATGGGACCCAGCTGGGACCCATACCCGAAGGGCTGCAGGAACTTGCCGGGAGGGGGCAGCTCCAAAGCCCAAGAAACAAGTGGCCCCAAAGGGTAGTACTAGGGCAGGTGTACTGTGCACAAAGGCTGCTGATCAGGTTGCTGCTAGGTCGAGACAACTCTGCACGCCACTAGAGGGAGCTGCCAGCTGTCTCCGAGTCAAGGATCACCACCCCACAATTCAAATTTGTTATCAAATTTGAAGATAACGGGGCTGGAG
The DNA here is from genome assembly GCF_027595985.1 of Sorex araneus. NCBI lineage: Eukaryota > Metazoa > Chordata > Mammalia > Eulipotyphla > Soricidae > Sorex > Sorex araneus. Next base: position 251,710,529 of record NC_073303.1, read on the forward strand.
TGATAGCACAGCGGGGAGGGTGTTTGCCTTGCACGCGGCCGACCGGGTTCGATTCCCAGCATCCCATAGGGTCCCCTGAGCATAGCCAAGGGTAATTCCTGAGTGCAGAGCCAGGAGTAACCCCTGAGCATCGCTGGGTGTGACCCCAAAAAAAGCAAAAAAAAAAAAAAAACCCAAAAGCAAATTTGAAGATAACGAAACAGTTATTTAAGTCAGTGCTCCGGCACTGAACCAGAGCACCAAGGGCTCCCTCCACAACTAACCTGGGTCGCCTAAAGGACTCAGGACATTACCAGTGACATCTCGGAGAGACTCGTTCTCGTCCTGCTACTTCCTTTGGTGGCTTCTTAAGAAAGAAATGGGGGTGGGGGTGGGGAAAGGGGCAAGTATCAGGCTAGCTGAACAGATGGCCAAGGAAACGGAAATTTATCTGCTCAGGGACCTCAGGACTAATTTAGTAAAATCTGAAGTGGGCTTCAGAAAGGTGTAATTTAAAAATGAAAACGGGCTGGAGTGATAGCACAGCGGGTAGGGCGTTTGCCTTGCACGCGGCCGACCTGGGTTCGAATCCCAGCATCCCATATGGTCCCCTGAGCACCGCCAGGGGTAATTCCTGAGTGCAAGAGCCAGGAGTAACCCCTGTGCATCGCCGGGTGTGACCCAAAAAGCAAAAAAAATAAATAAATAAGAATAAATAAAAATAAAAATGAAAACAAAACTTTTTCTTAATAAAAAATTCAGCTGTACCTGGCATGGGACTAGGTTTGCTGGCAAATCTCACACCCCCACCCCCACCCATTTTCTTGTTCTGTCAGCCATGGGGCACTTTTGACCAGGACCGAGATAGGAGCCCACCCAGGTAAAAGCAGAAGAGCTGGAACATTTCACAATAATTATCATCGCAGGAACAAAACAGTTATCTTCAAATTTAAATTTATTAAGACATTCAGCTATGTCTGTCAGTCTACATCCAAATTTGCTACTAAAAATAAAATAAAAGTCACATCCCACATTAGGAATACCAAGTCTGAAAAAAACACTTTTTTTTGAGCCAAGCCTATTGTATAAATAAATGACTAGTTTCTTTTCATATCAAAATTCCCATAAAAAAATTACATTCCCCCCCTCCCCGGTTCTACCTGTAGCCGTGATGAATGTAAAAATTTAAATATGACACATCCTTGTCAAAGAAAAGGTGCAAGGTCTATGAACAGCTTTAAAAGTGGCATTTGCAGAGTATGATCGTACAGGTCTGTAGTCATTCCCAAGGTGCAAATATTGCCATAATTTAACACTGTTTTGATTCAGCTGCAAGAATTTAACGTTCCACAGAACTGGAAAGTACACGCGAGGCCTCATCCGTGGCCTAAAGCCCCTCCCACTTGGGTCCTGCACGAACGGACTCCGAAGTGTTCATCAGAGTTTTAGTTTACTTCACCCGGCCAACCGCGGCATACAACGTATTAACAAAAAGTTTCATATACATCAAAGTAGCGGAGACTCCATCATCAAGGTCAAGAGTCTCGGGTTACAGAAACGTGCCCACCACCCCACCCGCCACGCCACTGCAGGACATCCAAGCTCACGAGCGAGCTTCCGCCTGGGTGGGGGGCGGGGCGGGGAACGACAATCTAGACTTTTACATCTTTGATTTCACTTCCGTGCTGTACAACACGCCAACGAGCACCTGACTTTGAGTTCCAATTGCTGGGGGGGGGGGGGAGGGCGGAGGGAGCGGGGGGAGGGGTGGCCCTCTCCATCCGTGGGGCCTTGGCCTGCTTCTTCTTCCCAGGAATCCTGCCCCGCGCGCCCGTCCGGTCCCTCCTGGCCCTCGCCGTGGGGGTGGGGCCTGTCCCTTGAGCAGCTGAGGTCGGAGTCGCTGGGCCCGCGGGCACAGAGGTAAAGGGTACATTCAGATGAGCACGCATCGCCACGCTCCTCCCGGAGGCTGGGGGTCCCGGCGGGGTCTCCGCGGAATGTCACGTTTCCTGCCCGGTCACCTGTGGAACAGCCCCCGCCCCAGGCCGGCCCGAGCGAGCAGAGCCCCGCCGGGGAAGTGCCCCCGCCCCGCGTCACTCCTGGGGCTTCTCCTCGGGGCCAGCCTCACGGGGCCGGACTGCTTCATCCTTCACATTCAGAGGACGCTCCTGGGGGTCTCCCGTGGCCCCCGGGCTCAGGGCCCGGCTTCTGCCCTCACCGCTATCCTGAGAAGCGTCACCTGGCTGCGGGCCCTGAGGGTGCCCTTGGGGTGGGGGCTCGGCGGCGGGCGGCTCAGCGGCAGGGGCAGGCAGTGGGGCGGGCTCCGTGCCTCCCCCTGGGGGCTGTGAGGAGTGTTTGAGGTGACAGTGGCACAGAGGGCAGGTCTCCTGGACGTACAGCCATTTCTTCAGACAGCCCGCGTGGAAGAAATGGCTGCACGGGGTGATCACAGCAGATTTCATGTCCTGTGGACAGGGAGAGAAGCCCCATGAGTATCTGACCTTCCACGCGCACCCCGACCCCCGAAGGAAAAAGAAAAATCAGGTTCTATCACTCCCCTCCGCCCACCACCCACTGCAACCACAATTTCCCCATAGAAAATCTGTAATACATCCAACGGGGGCGGGGGAAATGCATCGATTTATCATCCCTTCCCCACCTGGCTGTAGAAATAACCCAAGAGCCAACTCCGGCTAAGGAACTTTTGAAAGAACGAATCACGCACCAGACGGAAAGACATCTTAGCTGGGCTCCGCGTGGGGGAGACCCCGGGCTCAGCTAGGGGTGGGGGGCGGGGCAAGCCAGCCGGGTCACCTGCCGAGGCGGGAAGAGAAGGGAAGCCCAGACAGCTGTGAGGGAGGCAGAGCTTTGCCCGGGTGCAGGGCAGCACACGGAGTGGACGGCGGCAGGATAAGGTTGCGGGCGGGGGGCAGGGGCAGGGAGGGGGGCGGGGAGGGGGACGAGGCAGCCAGGCCACACCAGGCTGTTGGCAAGGAAGTGGGGGGGGGGGCTGTCATGAGGGCCAATGGCGCGTGGCCGGTTGTCTGTGCATCTGTACAAGCCAACGCGTCTCGGCCGGCACCGGAGCCACCCTCAGGAGCTGTGTCCCACGAATCTGGGGTCCTACGGAGGCCTGGGTCCAAGGGCCCGCGGGCGGCACCACCCCACGCCCGCCATCGGACTCTGTGATGCACTAGAGATGGTGGGACAGTGGGCCCACGGCTGAGCCGGGAACCGGAACATTCCCCGTTAGCATTCCTTGTCCCCGGCGCGAGTTTGGGGGAGAAAAGGCGGGAGGACGTGAGCTGTAAGTGGCGTGGCGGAGGACCACCTTCGGTGAGTCTCCCCGTCACTGTGTTCCAAGTTCCCCAAGGAGGACTGGTGGCAGGGGTTCCTTGCCAAGGCTGGCAGCGCCCGGGTGTGACCCTGTGCGCGTGGAAAGGAAAGCCATCCAAGGGGAGCGGCAGCCGCGGGGGGGGGGGGGGCGGGGGGCCGTCTCACGGTCACCTGGGTCATTGGCGGGGAGTCCTAGCACCCTGAAAAAAAGGATGTGGCAGCAGGAATCCCCCCTGGGGTGCTCTTCCCTCCCGGACAGTGAGGGGAGGTGTGGGCTGTGGCCCGAATGCGTGTGTGTGTGTGAAACACCCGGCCATCGTGAGCCTGTATGATGGGGTCTTGGTGCCCCCCCGGCAGCAATGCTGGAAAGCCACCGGGCACGTCTGCTTTGTGCAGCAAGGGCTCCCGTGCTGGTCCTGAGAAGGGTTCTGGTGGCTTTGGGGGCCACGCCCGGTGGTGCTCGGGGCTGACTCCTGGCGGGGTGCTGGGGACTGAATCCAGGCCAGCCTCGTGCGAGGCGAGTGCCCTGCCCACGGGGCTCGCTCCGGCCCCCTGTGAATTCTTACTCTACACAGAAGCAAGCACACCCTCCGTGAAGAAACCCTCCCTGCCACGAGCCAGGGCGTGGCTGACCCCCAGCACGGCACCGACCACCGGGGACCACCCCAACGCCGCGGACAGCGGGATGCCCGTCTTGTCACGGACGCCATCGGCGGTGGCACTGGGCTGGCCGCACTGGGAACACGGCTACAGGGGAGGCTGTTTCTACAGAGACCCGCACTCGAGTTTGGCTGTAGAAGCTGCAACTCAAAATCCTCCGGATAGACTCGGATCATTACAGTCTAGACCCACTTCCTGCTTTTCTCACAGCATTTGTTTTCAATTTCTTTTGAAATTGAAAAGAAATTCAATTTGTTTTCGCGGGGGGGGGGGCTGTCAGTTTTAGAACCACAACCGGCGATGCTCAGGGTTTATTCCTGACTCTGCACTCAGGGATCACTCCAGGCGGTGCTCATGGAACCTTATGGGATGCCGGGGGGCGGGGGGGGAACGCTGCATCCGAGGCAAGCGCCCCACCTGCTGTACTAACTGCTCAGGCCCTATCTTTAATTCTTAACAGAAGGCAAACGTGAGTTATTCCGAGCGCAGCCTCAGGATGCCAGGAGGGCCAAGCCACGGCCACTGTAGCACCCAGCCCCTCACGCCCTCTGACCCGGGGGGAGACACATGCCCCGCGCCACGCTAAGCTGTGGACAGCAGCTGCCCCTCGGGGCTGCCAGGAGGGACCTCGGCACCCCCCACTTTTCCCAAGCTGCTGACTCCCGCCTGACCGAGAGTTACCACCTGCTAGGCCGAGCGTGTGGGGACGCGTGACTCAGCGGTAAATAGAAAACACACCTGACCTGGTTCTCCTTTATTTATGGGTGAGCAATAATGTTGAAAATAACCGACAATTAGCACACGAGGGACTAAGTGATCAATGTCAGTCAGAAATAACAATACTGCATCAGTTCGCTAATAAATTTCTGAGGACCCAGCCACCCCCCCTCACCCCTACTTCGCCTGCCTTATTTTGTTGATGGTGGTAGTTTTCTGGGCTACTCCCAGGGTGCCGGGGTGCCCTATGAATGAGGGGCTGGGGATGGGACCGGGATCACCCACATGCGAGGCAGGTCAGTTCTCTCCGGCCCAGGGCGCTCCCCCCCCCCTCTCTCTCGCTGTCTCCTCTCTCCCTCTCTCTCTCCTCTCTCTCTCTCTCTCTCTCCCTCTCTCTCTCTCCTCTCTCTCTCTCTCCCTCTCTCTCTGTCTCCTCTCTCTCTCTCCTCTCCCTCTCTCCTCTCTCTCCTCTATCTCTCCCTCTCTGTCTCCTCTCCCTCTCTCTCCTCTCTCTCCCTCTCTCCTCTTTCTCTCTCTCTCCTCTCCCTCTCTCTCCTCTCTCTCCCTCTTTCTGTCTCCTCTCTCCTCTCCTCTCTCCCTCTTTCCTTTCTCTCCTCTCTCCTCTCTCTCCCTCCTCTCTCTCTCTCCTCTATCTCTCCCTCTCCCTCTCTCTGTCTCTCTGTCTCTCTCTCTCTCTCTCTCTCTCTCTCTCTCTCTCTCCACCCAGGAGCCCGTGCCACCCGAACACGGAACTCGCATCCCGTCCAGGCGGACCCGGTCCTCAGGGAGACGTGCGGGTCGGGTCGCGCCGTTACCTGGTAGCAGATGGCGCAGATGTCGTTGTGCTTTTCCAGCTGTGCGCGCGTGGCCACGGGCAGCGACTTGATCTTGTTCACGGCGTCTCTGCGGAGGAGGAAGCTCTTCCAGCCCAGCTGGGCCCGCAGCCACACGTTGTAGTAGGAATGGATGAAGATGATCATGGAGCCCATGACCGTCCACTCCCCGAAGACGGTCTCCGAGACGCCGTAGGCCACCACGCACAGGGCCACCAGGAACTCCAGCAGGCGGTAGGTGCCGTTCACGTAGTAGATGACGTCATCCATGTTTTCCACGGGCTCTTTTCTGAATTCTTCAACCATAAATAAAACATAAATAAAAAGTGTTCCCAGAACCTGGAAAAAAAAACACAAAACTATGATTACTAAAAAAAATTTTAAATAAAAAATAGTTGTTTTTTTTTTCCATAGGACTTTATTTATTTATTTATTTATTTATTTATTTACTTTTTGGGTCACACCCAGTGATGCTCAACGGTTACTCCTGGCTTTGCACTCAGGAATTACTCCTGGCAGTGCTTGGGGGACCATATGGGATGCCGGGGATCGAACCCGGGTCGGCCGCATGCAAGGCAAACGCCCTACCCGCTGTGCTATCGCTCCGGCCCCTCCATAGGACTTTAAATACAAACACATTCTTAGTACTTTCAGGATGTCATGTTTGTTAGTATCTAGAGAAGACAATGCTCTCTAAGTACATCTCAATAAATAACCGGGTATTTAGACACCAAAAAGCCAGGCCTTGAAACAATTTATTTCCCTAAAACAATTCTGATTAGGAATCCGTTTTCTCTGACTCCGTTTCCCAGGTCACCAAACCCCATCAAAATTCCACCCACGTGTTCCTAATTTTGTGACCATATATGTTCTTTAGCTCTCATGGAAACTGTGCAACAAAGGATAGAGAAATGCCAGAGTTATTGTTTCTTTGACTGACTGAACAGCAGTGAGCCACCGTTCCCTAAAAATACATCGACCGGGACTGGAGTGATAGCATAGCAGAGAGGGCGTTTGCCTTGCACGTGGCCAACCTGGGTTCGATTCTCAGCATCCCATAGGTCCCCCGAGCACTGCCAGGAGTAACACCTGAGCACTGCTGGGTGTGATCCAAAAAGCAAAAAAAAAAAAAAAAAAGAAACCAAAACCAAAAACATCTACTATTTCCAGGATAACGTGTATATAAAGACGAGGTACTTTTGACTGCATGTTTACTGTAAAAGTGACCTGAACAAGCCCTTTAAGAATCAATACTCTGGTGGCCCAGCTATGTGACAGTACTGTAGCACACCACCTGCACAACAGAAATGGCAACATTTTATTACCTTTATATGTATATATAAAAAAAAATACACTGTGATGACTGTGATGTAGTTTTTTTTTTTTTTTTTTTTTTTGGCTTTTTGGGTCACACCTGGCGATGCACAGCAGTTACTCCAGCTCTGCACTCAGGAATTATTCCTGGCAGTGCTCGGGGGACCCTATGGGATGCTGGGAATCAAACCCGGGTTGGTCACGTGCAAGGCAAACGCTCTACCCGCTGTGCTATCACTCCAGCCCGTTTTTTTTTTTTTTTTTTTTGCTTTTTGGGTCACACCCGGCGATGCACAGGGTTACTCCTGGCTCTTCACTCAGGAATGACTCCTGGCGGTGCTCAGGGAACCCTATGGGATGCTGGGAATCAACCCGGGTTGACCTCGTGCAAGGCAAACGCCCTCCCCGCTGTGCTATCGCTCCAGCCCCAGTGATGTAGTTTTTAGATACGTCACACACTGGATTGTAAGTCCAGGTGTCTTAATGACCCGCCTTCTAACATGTACATGCTTTACCGGAGCAACACGAGGATACATAAGTAACCAATCCGGCAAAACTCGAGAGCACTTCGCCGGCCCTGAGTCCTCTACGCCAACGACCCGCGGTTGGCCTCGCCCTCGGGCGGGCCCCGGCTCACCTGCAGGGAGGTGAGGATGCTGCTGGAGATGATGATGAGCAGCCAGAAGTCCATGTGGAAGAACTGGCAGATCATGTAGGCCATGTACGCGGGGAACACCAGCAGGAACAGGCAGAGGCTCACGGCCCGGAAGTGCTTCCACAGGCTCCTGGACAGAAAGAAGCAGAAGGGGTCGCCTGCAGCCCGGCCACGTCCAGCCGGGTCACTGCTGGCCCCCCGCCGCCCCAGACCCCCCCGAGCCCTGCTCCTCTGACCACGTCCATCCGTCTGCTCCTGTGGATCTGGCTCCCGCCTTCACACTCGTTCCCGCTCATGCGGACCTTTCTTTTTTCCTTTTTCTTTTTTTATTTTAATGAGTCACCCTGAGATACAGTTAACAGATTTACAATTTTTCGTGATTAGATTCCAGTCAAACAATGATGGAGTCCCCATCCCTCCACTAGTGCCCATTCTCCACCACCAGTGTTCCCCGTGTCCCTCCCGCCACCCCCACCCCTTCGAACCCCCGCCTCTGTGGCAGGCACGTTCCCTCTTGCTCTGTCTCCTTTTGGGTGTTATGGTTTGCAATACAAGTAACAATTTTTGTATTTTGTATCATGTTTGGTCCGTAGTCCACTTTCAGCACGTATCTCCCACCCCTAGCGAGCGCTCCAAGCACCATTTACTCCATGGTCTCCTCTCCACCCCACCTGCTTTTCCCCCAGCACATAAGACCAGCTTCCCAGCTGTGGGGTGACCCTCCTGGTCCTTATTGCTACTATCTTTGGGTGCTATTCTCCTATTATGCTACTTTATGGGCTGAAGCGATAGCACAGTGGGGAGGGCATTTGCCTTGCAGGTGACCGACCTGGGTTCAATTTCTCTGCCCCTCTCAGAGAGCCCGGCTAACTACCAAGAGTATCCCGCCCACACGGCAGAGCCTAGCAAGTTCCCCGTGGCGTATTCAATATGCCAAAAACAGTAACAACAAGTCTCACAATAGAGACGTTACTGGTGCCCGCTCGAGCAAATCGATGAACAATGGGATGACAGTGACACGTTACTTTATATTCCACAAATGGGTGCAGTCATTCTGTGTCTGTACTCAAGGGCCTTTCTGAGCACTGAGTCCTTTTTTTTTTCTTTCCCCTTTTGGGTCACACCCAGTGATGCTCAGGGGTTACTGCTGGCTCTGCACTCAGGAATTACTACTGGCGGTGCTCAGGGGACCATATGGTTCCAATAATATATGGTTTATATATAATACCCTATTGAGGTGGCACCATTTTGGGGGTGGGGGGCTCACTCAGTGGTGCTTAGGCGCTACTCCCGGCTCAGTGCTCTGATAGGCTCCCAGCGGTTATTTAGGAGACCAGGTGGCCAGTGTCCAGGACTGAACCTGGGGCTCCTACATGCAGGGCACGCACACCAGACCTCTGGGCTATTCCCCCAGCCCCGTGGTCCCATTTTCGACAGGAAAAGTAATTCCACCACCAGGCACCTCAGCTCCGAAACACAGCCGTTTAAAGACAGTGCCAAAACATACTACTACCTGATCTCTTCTAATGATTCCCCAAGGACCGGTTTCTCTTCCTGCCTACCTGTCTATCAATCCACGGGCAGAGCCCCAGGCCTGACATACAGCTGTTTTTTTTTTTTAAGTCCCACAAAGAAAAGATTCCATGTAAAACTTCAGGCCTTTAGGACAAGTAACAACTCAAGAGCTCTCAGCCCTAGTTTGCCTGCCTTGCTCCCTCCCCTCCTTCTTTTTATAGATTTTCGGTTCCATGTGTTTCTAAAGAATATATTTTTAAATGCCTGTTTTAACATAAAAATACCCCGGATTATCATCGTTTTGGATTTCCTCCCCCCCAGCCCACCCCCGCTTTGGATTGTTATGAATCAGTCATACTGTGTTGTGCCACCCTATTTTTAACGTGCCGCTGCGATGCCGATCACTCTCCGGCCGCCCACTTTCCTATCTGATTGGCACTTGGGCCGCTCCCGTGAGGAACAGGCTTTATCCAGAGCGGGGCAGGAGGAGCCCGCGGGCGCTCTTGGGAAGAGACAAGCTAATGCCAGACAGTTTCCCGAAGCCCAAGTTCTCTGCTCTTCCTCGCTGGGGCTCGGGGTACCAGGGAGCCTCCTGCCCCTCCCTTCCGATCGGTTTACTCACCGCCACGCCCCGCTCACGACTGTGCCCGCTGAGGTCTGATTGACATTTCTCTCATCAGTAACGGTGCCAACCCCCCCCCCCTTCAGAGCTGTCTCCAACCTCTTTGTGGTTACAAGTCTGATATCGCGCATTTTCTGCACTTCTCTGCTTTTTTCAAAAAATATCTGGGTCACACCCGGCTGTGTTCAGGACTTCCTCCTGGTTCTGTGCTCAGGGACTCTTCCTGGTGGGGCTTGCGGGAGAACCAAGGAAAGCGCCCTTCGTGCTGCACTACCGCTCCGGTCCCTCTCGCGCTGCCTGGGCAGACGTTTCTGCATGCCTGAGACTGGCTGCTGGGGGAGAAGGGAAGCCAGGACCCTTTCCTCCTCATCTAGGATGATCTTTTTCTAATTCATCTTTCGGTTTAAAAAAATATTATAAGTCGTAATTGTTAACTTTATCACCCGTCTCCCTGACACTCTCAGTCTCTTCCAGATGTTTCTCTTGGTGCGAGGGATCGTTCCAACAGGAGGGCATCATGGTGAGCGAAGTCAGAGGGAGAAAGACACGTGCCATCTTGGGCACAGGGAGGAAACAAGGAACTATAAACCAGCCGCTGACAGACCCTCAGCCCCTGGCAGGAGCAAGCACAGGCTTACCCAGCAGGAGGGTGAGGACAGGGGCAGGGGCGGGGGGAGGGGCAAGTACAAGCTGGAGGGGACAGTTTGGTGGCCATGCTTCTTCTTGATCTCTTGGCTAAGATCAAGTGTGGACCATTCAGTGATGCTAAAGGCAGAAGAATTTTGTATATTAAAATCATATTCAGTAACATAGTTTGTAACCATGTTACTTAAAGATACATATAAATACATGGTTACAAATTAATATATATGTTTATACTATATGCAACCATGTTACCTAAACTCTCTGCCTCTCTCTATACACACATGGTTTCAAATATATATTCATATATAAATATCATATATTAACCATGTTAATCAATCATGGTTTGTATTATTATACAATTATATTGTTATATTTATTAATATTTGTTATTAATTTTAGTTAATCAACAATTTAATGTTTATTATCAATATTTATTATTATATAATTAACTGTGTTAATTGACCCATACTCTGTAACCATGTTACCTAAACTATTACATATATAAAATACACACAGTTACAAATTATCTGTAACCATGTTACCTAAAGCAGATATGTATTTATACACGTGGTACAAATTAATACATATTTTTATATATGTGTACATATATATATTAATACATATATATATTTTTTAGAGGTAAAAAAATATCTGTCCTGCTCAAAAGTCCAACACGTAGACATAAGGGAGTGAGAGCTGGAACCCGGGTCCCCATACATGCCAAGTCCATGTTCTAGCAGTGAGGCGCCTGCCCAGACCTCCACAGTTTTTGCAAACGCCCTTCCCGCTGTCCTATTACTCTGACCCCGGTTTCCCTCTCTTGGCCCAGTCCGTCCCGAGAAACGGTGACGAGGTTCGGGCACCCGCTCCGCGTGCTGCCAACCTCGCCCCCTGGTGAGACATGGCTGCCCGCGCATCCCAGACCCAGAGGCTGGCTCTGGCCCTGAAGGCCCCCACCCCTAGGCACTGCCAGGGGCTGCCCCCCGGGAACTCTAGGGCCACAGAGCCTGGGAGTGACACGGGCTCTTGTGAAACTGATGTCCCGGGGGATCCAGAACTGCCCTCGGCCCCCTCACACGCCTCTGTAAGTCGTACTGCTGGGGTAGGAGAGCAGACACATCTCCCTCCGAACGGAAGCCGTTCCCTCCCAGCTCGGCTGTGGTGAACACCCCACCTGTCCCTGCGCCCTGAGCAGGTCTCGCTGGCCCCCACGCTGAAGTCCCACACCGAGCGGGACCTGCTCTGTGTCCCTACTCAAGTGCCCGCTGTCTTCTTCCCCAGCCCACCTGCCTTCCATGCAGGGCTTCTCGGCCAGTGGTCTGGAGGGCTCTGTTCCAAACAGGGACCAGGAAGGCCAGGAGCAACGGCACAGAGAGGGTGCGGGAAGGGGCTGAAGAGGGCGGCCAGTGGGGAGGGCGCTTGCCTTGCATGCAGCCAACCCAGGTTTGCTTCCCGGCACCCCATGTCAGTCGCCTGAGCCCCGCCAGGAGTGACCCCTGTGTCCATCCCCAGCAGGACACAGCCCTGAGCACCGCCAGGGGTAGCCACAAAACAGAAAACGGCAAAAGAAAAAAAAAAAAAAACCTCTTAACAGAAGTAATATCCCAAGGCTGAAGCGATAGCACAGCGGGAAGGGCATTTGCCTTGCACGCAGCTAACCCAGGTTCGATTCCCAGCATCCCATAGGGTTCCCTGAGTACCACCAGGAGTAATTCCTGAGCACAGAGCCAGTAGTAACCCCTGTGCATCGCCAGGTGTGACCCAAAAAACAAAAAAGAAATCCCAATAATTTGAGGGAATAATATTGTCAATCTGCAAATGCGTGGTCTTTGGCATGACCTGTAACTGCAGCGATCTCAAGGGAGAAAAAAAATTAAACGAGGCTAACCAGGAAGAGGGGAAACAAATATTTAAAATTACGGAGCCGAGCTAATCCCAATGACTCCTCCACCTTCTGGGTCCAGAGGGCACCTAGACAGTCAGAGAACAAACGCCCGTCGGGAAAGTCACGTGAGCCGCGTACTTGTCTCGGGAAGCGCCGAGTGCCAGCACGATGGGGTCGGCGATCTCCAGCATGGACTGCAGGATGGACGCCACGACGATGAAAAGGATGATGCTCAGGAGGAAGGCCCGGTGCACCACCTGCAGCTCGATCAGGCCCGTCTGCACCGCCAGGATCAGCAGCGTGACTCCTTCCGTCATGCCCCTAGGAAACACGAGTTTTCAGGCCGGAGTGACAGGGACAGAGGGTTGAGCACCTGCCCAGCACTTGGCCACCCCGGGCCTGACCCCCGAAATCCCATAGGGCACCCTCAGCACCGCCGGAAGTGGGCCCTGGGTGCAGTGAGCCCTGAGCACCGCCAGGGGTGGCCCCAAAACAAAGGACCAACGTCACAATCTTGTTTAATTCTGAGAGAAAACACTCCACAGGTATAAACTGCTGCTACATATTTGCTATGTACTCTAAGACAAAAATACTAAGAGTATTAAATTATACTGTATTTCATACAGCACATAAAATAATTTATATGAAAAGTATATAATAAATCTAATTTTTTTCTTTATCAAAAAATAAACTTGAAGAGACTTGATAAACATATATTAAAAAAAATTAAACTTCTATATTATGATAACAAATCAGCACAAGTTCAAGAAATAGGGTTTCCCAAAAATCTAATCTTACAGATTTGGTAACAACCAATGAGCTACTCAGTAATCTCACGGACATAATTTTTAAAAACTCAGTATTCAAATTATATTCCAACATTAAAAAAAATGTTTTTCAATTAAATATGAGTATCTGGGTTTTAGCAAAATAAGAACTTCAGATGAGAGAAAGCACATGATCAAAAATCTCTTATAGCGGGGCTGGAGCAATAGCACAGCGGGGAGGGCGTTTGCCTTGCACGCGGCCGACCCAGGTTCGATTCCCAGCATCCCATATGGTCCCCGGAGCACCGCCAGGAGTATGTCCTGAGTGCATGAGCCAGGAATGACCCCTGTGCATCGCCAGGTGTGACCCAAAAAGCAAGGAAAAAAAAAAAACCTCTTATAGGACACACAAACGAATCTTGGACCGGAGCAACTTGCTGCAGAGATGGCCCTGGACTCTGCAACAGGCCACTTCTGCTGGGCTACTCCAGACAGGGGCAGGTGCCGTCCCTCCGCCTGCCCTCTAGGAACCCCGGTGGCCGCCATCTTCTAGAAGTCAGAGACAAACTCCAGGTCCGAGAGGTGGAGGCGGCAAACGCCAGGCCTCACGGGACAGGGGAGAAGTGGGCCCTTCTCCTTCCTCCCACCCCGATGGGACTCCCGGATGACGTGACAGCTGGCCACTGTCTACTTAAGCTCCCGCACAGCCACAATCCAGAGACACACAAACAAATCTCAGACCCGAGCAACTTGCTGCAGCCATCTCCAGACCCTAATTATTAAAGTTTAGAATTCCTAGAGAGCACGGCCGCAAGAGTGGCCGCGTGACATTATATTGTATCCATAACAAGTAATACAAAATACATTATCTACCACTGCCTTTTCGGCAGGTCTGAGTGGTGGTGGGACTGGTCTCGAAATATCGAAGGTAACTAGAGAAAGAGTATTGTGCAAACTGTCTATCACACAGCAGGGGTAGGTGTGGAATGGGGGGACATGGGGATTTTGGTGGTGCACTGGTGAAGGGATGGGTGTTTAATGACTGTATGATCAAAGTTCAAACATGAAAGCTTTGTTATTCTACCTCAAGGTGAATCAATAATAGTAAAAAACCTCTTACAGTGGAGATGTTACTGATGTCCACTTGAGCAGCAGGACAACAGTGCTACAGTGCTACTCAGAAAAGTATTTGATAGGCAGTTAGGTGCAGACAAAAAATATTGCAATGGGCCTCATTCCCTGACCCTGAAAGAGCCCCCAATATGGCAGCGTTGGGAAGGATGAGTAAGGAGAGGCTGCTAAAACGGGCTGATGCTCTTCGTGTTCCTGGAGCAAGTAAATGCCATTGGGCTACACTAGCACACAACAGGGATGAATGGAGATGTTACTGGCACCCAATCAAGCAAATCAATGAGCAACGCGACAACAGGTGATACAGGTGATTATTTAATAATAATAATTTACTTACTGTAATATTTAAATATATTTAAAGAGTATGTACAAATTGAGTTTTTTTGGTTTTTTTTTTTTTTTTTGGCTTTTTGGGTCACAGCTGGTGATGCTTAGGGGTTACTCCTGGCTTTGCACTCAGGAATTACTCCTGGCGGTGCTCAGGGTACTATATGGGCTGCTGGGCATCGAACCTGGGTTGGCCGCGTGCAAGGCAAACGCCCTACCCGCTGTGCTATCGCTCCAGTCCCTGAAATTTTTTTTCAGAGTATTTTCATCCAAATATAGTAAATCACCCACCATGAAAACCCATCCCAATTTCTAGAGCACACTTCTGTTTCCAGAGATCCTCCAGACCCCTCACTCACCGATTCATGGCAGGGTCATTCATGAAGGCGCGATAGCCCTGCAGGTAAAACTTGCAGAGCGTCAGGACACCCAGGGCGACGAAGGAAACCGTGAAGACCAAGCCCAGGAGAGAGTAGGGGGTGCTGCAGCACTCGGCGATACTGGAAGAGAGAAGGGCCACAGATGAAGAGCTTTCCACCTGGAGAAGAAAGCATCGCAAGCCTCTCGACGGTCACCGAGAGGAAGCTCATCTTGGCTCCGTACAGTACCCCAAATCAAGAGTCTGAGGGGCCCTCCCGAGACCCCGCCACCACTAATTTGAGTCCATTCTTGTCGGTATTCAGACCTTCCTTTTTCTATCTCTTTCACGGGTAAGTCAGCGCACCATAGCTAAAACGGGTCCATCCTCACTTTCAGTTCTCTAAATCTGAAGACAGAGAAGTTGGACTCTGGTAAAACTTTCAGACTCTTGCAGTGAAAACAAAGTGAAACTTCATCAAATGCAGTGAAATTCTTAAGGGTACACTGAAACTCTGAACAACTTAAATACTATTCAAACATTTTAAAAGGAAAAAACCACACACACACACAACTTTAAGGGGCCTGAGTGGTGGTTCAGTGGGCAGGTGGTACATCCCCTCATGTGTGGCAGACACTGTTCAATCCCCAGCACCCCATATAATACTTTAGCAGCATCTGGGCTGACAGTTGAGCTCAGAGCAAGGAGTAAGCCTTGAGCAACACCAGGTATGGTCACCGAACAAAAAGCAAAACAAACAAAAAAAAAAACAGAAAAGTTTTTAAGGGGCTGGAGCAACAGCACAGCGGGTAGGGCATTTGCCTTGCATGCGGCCGACCCGGGTTCGATTCCCAGCATCCCATATGGTCCCCTGAGCACCGCCAGGGATAATTCCTGAGTTCAGAGCCAGGAGTAACCCCGTGCATTGCCGGGTGTGACCAAAAAAGAAAAAAAAAAGTTTTTAAACCTTTGAAAAGCAAAAAAGCAACTGGTATCCAGAAGAAAGGTGTAGTCCGACTATTCAGACTGCAAGTGCTAACAGAGGCACCTGTCAGAACCTTTCATCTGACCAAACAAAGCAGGGGTTATTTTTAGTGGACAGGAGGCAGCATACAGGCCAAGCTGTACTTACCACAAACACTGCCTTCATACCACCTGAGACCTCACATTTTTAGATTGCGATAAATGCAGATTTTACCGAGTTGTTTCAAAAACAGTTCAGGATCACGGTCTGAGACTATTATAAGTTCTTTTAATATCAGTTTTGACCTAAAGTCCACAGTGAATACAAGTTCTAAGAAAAATGGAAGAACTTACACTAAAAGCTTGAAATGCTTTTCTTTTTATGGCAACACCATCAGAGCTTTCGCTGGACATATTAACTTATTAACAAACACTTTATAAATATTTGTAATGCTATGCACTGACAACTTGGGCCTGAGGTTTTGCATAGCCCCTGGAGATGGTAAAAAAGCAACAGGGGAAGTGCTTGCTATCAGAATTTCACTGCTACAGACGAGTCCCAGAGACCCCACTTCCTGTCCTGTCTGCCATGCCTAAAGCTTCTCGGCATTATTATTCTTCCTATGTGTAACAGTTTGCAAATTTGTTTTTAGATGAAGGTATCTCAAATTTACTTTTCTCATGTACAGTGTCGTGGATTATTGGGGGGGGGGAAGAAAGGTTGTAAAGTATCTTACCAACGGTGGAGAAGGCTAATTTTGTACAATCATACAAATCTGATTTCTGAAACATTTATTTCTGCATATATATATATATACGCACTTTCGCATATAACAAAAAAAGTGTCTTTTAAGTTGTCCAGTAATAGAACATTATGACAATCATGGGTGAGAATACTGAAAATCTCACTTCATTTCCACTAGAAGACACTGAAACTTTTACTGAAGGGTCGAATTTCTCTGCCTTCAGATTCGGAGAAATCTTTTACACCCAAAGTATGGTTTAATGACATCTTTAAGAAATGCTTAGCGTTTCTTTTTTTTTTAGAAAAGAATGTGATGCTAGGGGGCTAGAGCGATAGTACAGCGGGGAGGGCATTTGCCTTGCACGTGGCCAACCCGGGTTCAATTCTTAGCATCCCATAGGGTCCCTGAGCACCGCCAGGAGCAATTCCTGAGTGCACAGCCAGGAGCATGGCTGGGTGTGACCCAAAAAGCAAAAAAGAATGTGGTGCTAGTTTGCAAAAGAGAATAGACTGGGCTGGAGAGACAGACAGGCGGGTGCCTTGCATGGACCGACAGCCAACCCCCCCATCACCGCATGTGGTCCCCTGAGCACCACCAGGTGTCCACCTCACTCCCCCAAAATAACAAAACTAAAACCCCAAAGAGCATATACAACAGGAAACAAAAATTCTCAGCGTTGCTTTGGGGAAGTGAAAGAGCTCCGGGAAGCTACAAACTCTCCCCTCCCCTTCGCCGCTCAGGGAGACACTTGACTAATAGCAGGTTCGCTTTTCTGGCTGAAAAATAAATGCCCCCTTTCCCCCAGCCTAGCTAGGTGGGCTGTTTTATGGCTGGGTGCCTGGTGGGCTGGCTCAGCAGGTTCTGAGAGAGACTTGCAATTATTTTCTTTCTTTTGCTTTTTGGGTCACACCTGGCAATGCACAGGGGTTACTTCCTGGCTCTGCACTCAGGAATTACTCCTGGCAGTGCTCAGAGGTTCTTATGGGATGCTGGGAATTGAACCTGGGTCAGCTGTGTGCAAGGCAAACACCCTACCCGCTGTGCTATCACTCCAGCCCCAAGTTAATTCCTTTTTTTGAGGGAAAGTCATTAGACCCACACAGAGGGTACTCAAGGGCTGGTTAGTCCTGGCTCTGTGTTCAGGAGTGATCTGCCGTGGTGCGGGGGGGGGGGGGGGGGGGGGAGGGAGTTGGAGGGGGTCAAAACAGGCCTGACCAAAAAAAAAAAAAACCAACAAACAGGCCTGACCAAATGTGATGAAGCAAGTGCCTTACCCCTTGTGCTACCTCTTCAGTCCCGCATTTTAAAATCCTACGTAAAACCCCATCATATGCAGATTAAAAAAAAAACAGCTGTGAATTGGAGCTTCTATAATGAGCTGGACATTAAAATACATCTGAAATGGAGATCACGTGATTGTGTGTTCATAATATTGTTTTCAGAAACTACAAAACCTGACTCAACACTAATGGGTTTTCCCCTCTGTCATTATTAAGTACAGGCTGCCCTATAACCTTTATTTTTTTCCCCCAGGTATTTCACTGTGTGTAATATTTGCCCCGTCCCTTTTCTTTTGCCATTTAAGTAATAGGGTCACGATGATGTTCAAGTTTACGGGCTGATGTACAAAATGATGGCCCGGCCTGGCCCACACCACCCCATCGCACCCCACCCCCTGAGCGCCCCAGACTTGTCCCCACGTCAGCTCCTGTGGGATGTCTTTAACCTAACAAATTCAACGCTCCCCCAAGGAGAGGAAACAGGACAGTTTTCTTGACTTTGTTTACTTTCGGGGACCTCCACGGAGGGACTTCGGATGCCCAGGGTGCTGAGGACAGTAGACAACCCAGCCCACCGAGCTCTCCCCAGCTCAGGGACCGGACGGAGGACCCCTGCTCACGGTAAAGCCTCTTCAATGTTTTTTTTTTTTTCTCTAAATTTCCCCCCCCTCCAAATTTTATCCTATTAAAGCACAGTGAGTTACAAAGTTTTGCATAGTTGGGGCTTTTTTTTACGGGGGGGGGGGGTCATACCCAGTGATGCACACGGGTTACTCCTGGTTCTGCACTCATGAATTACTCCTGCAGTGCTCAGGGGGACCATAAAGGATGCTGGAAATTGAACCCGGGTCAGCCGGGGTCTCCTCCCGGTCAGGGCTGGATTCGGGCACTGGACTATCTGAGCCACCCCAGTGGCCCGCAGGTACACCCAAGGCTGCATCATGGAGCGCCAGGGCATCAAGCCAGGCCTGCTGCAAGTTAACGGGACCGTGTGCGACCTCTCCAGCCCCTCAAGCCTGACTCCTGAAGTGACGACAAGGAGCCCAGGAATCAGGTTATACCCACGCGCTGGATTCTGACGGCTGGAGGTGGTTCTAGCTCAGGCAGGGAAAATAACTACCGTGAGTGGAGCATGCTCGGAAGGAGCTCTCAAGACTCCAGACACGGCTCTCTAACACCGATAACCACCCAGGTCCGGGCACTCCACCAGTGACTGGACTGACTCTACCTCGAGATGAAACAAAGTAGCAACAAGAAGCAGGCAAAGCGGAAGCGCTTCCCTCACTTCCCTCAGGAGGGTGTGCCTTTCGCCTGGGGCCACAGCCCTGCTACAAAACGGCCTCGGTGATGAGCGGTGCAGAGCAGAGTCTGTAGGGGGCTGTAAAGATGACGCGTGAGGCCAAGTGTTCAAAGCTGTCATCAGCACGGATCGAACATGCCACACTCGATGTTCTTTTTGAACAGCCTACTTTTCTCTTTTTTTTTCCCTCAACTTTTCTCTGCACTCAGGTGGTGATTCTGGCAGTGCCATAGGATGCCGGGGATCGAACCCGTGTAGGCCGCGTGCAGGGCAGACGCCCTCCCCGCTGGACTATCGCTCAGGCGCTGATAAATCTTGTCCTAAATCCAAACTCCCATACAAACGCTAACATCCCAGAACCGGAGCCGAGCACAGTGGGCAGGACAGCCTGCACACAGCAGGGCCGGGTTGGATCCGCACCCCCTCCTCCCCCACGCCCGAGTCTGCCAGGGGGGCGCCTCCTTGAGCAGAGCCAGGACTATGTGCTGAGTTCCCCAAGGTGTGGCCCAGAGACGAACAGGGACTATAAGGCCCACAGTCCCAGACTCCGGGACTGGTAAAATCCACACAATCCCCTCTCCCCAAGGTCAAAGCCCTCCCCTTCTCCTCCTCGGGCTACTCACCTGGTCAGGAAGAGGAAAATGAGCCTCTCGCGTGAGGCAGGCTGGTCCCGAGTGCTGAAGTAGGAGTAGATCTGCAGCGCGAACAAGACGAGCCAGAAAACCATGAAGAGAACCGGGACCACCAGCTGATTCCACAGGGACATTCCCAAGGCCAGGAGGCCGTAGACCTCCACCACCTGAGGGGGGGGAGACAGGAAACAGCACCGTGTTATCACGCTCACAGACGGTCCTGAACACAGAAGCTCCAAACACGGGAGGAGAAATTAAATAGCCTTTTTTTTTTCTATTGCCACCCGCTTATGAAAATTCCTTTCAAGTAAGTTCTAGAAATCCTATAGACTGTAGTTAGCACACAGCACGCTCTTTTCACTTTTTTTTTCCTTTTTCCTTTTGGGTCACACCCAGCAATGCACAGGGGTTACTCCTGGCTCTGCACTCAGGAATTACTCCTGGTGGTGCTCGGGGGACCCTATGGGATGCTGGGGATTGAACCTGGGTTGGCCGCGTGCAAGGCAAACGCCCTCCCTGCTGTGCTATGGCTCCAGCCCCAAGCACGTTCTTATAAAGACAATCCACAGATTGTGTATCATTATGACTGTGACACAAGCTTGTCCAATAGCAACTCTGAACTGCCCTTAAGAATTCAAGGGAAAGATCAAGATGAAGATCAAGTTAAAAAAAATCACCACCTGGGCTGGAGCGATAGTACAGCAGGAGCCAGGAGTAACCCCTGTGCATCGCCAGTTGTGACCCAAAATGGAAAAAAAAAAAAAATCACTGTCAGCGTTAAACTACCACACAGGCAGTTTGAGGAGACTCTGTAAACTCAGTCTAATGGAGATGGGGTGGGAGCGATAGGACAGCAGGGAGGGCGTTTGCCTTGCATGCAGCCGACCCAGCCTCGATCCCCGGCATCCCACCGGGTCTCCTGAGTCTGCCAGGAGTGATCCCTGAAGGCAGAGCTTGGAGTATCTCCCGGGCAGCACAGCTTGTGGCCCAAAGCACAGAACAAGCCAATCCAGAGAAGCAGGAAGGGCAGGGTGAAACAGCACTCACTGCCCGGGGGACTGTGGCCATGGGGAAATGCAGAAGGAAATACAGGCTGGGGTTAATCGGGAACGTCCAGGGCAGAAAATAGTCTGGTAGAAGCACAGGCAGTTAGTCAGCGAGCCTTTTTCCACCCCAATTAAAAAAATCCCCTCTGCTCCTTACTTGTGAATTATGTCAAGCGACACTTCTCAATTTACGTAGGCCTAGCTGGCATGTTAACACCAGGAAAATTAAGGACACCAGAAAAAGTTCATTGGTCTAATAAGTCAAAATGTTAGCCTTCTGGTTTATGAAACAATCCTTTAAAGTCAGTTAGGCCAGAGTGATAGTACAGCAGGTAGGGCGTTTGCACGCGGCCAACCCGGGTTCAATCCCTGGCATCCCATAGGGTCCCCCAAGCACCACCAGGAGAAATTCCTGAGTTCAGAGCCAGGAGTAACCCCCGTGCATTGCCGGGTGTGACCCAAAAGGCAAATAAATACATAAATAAGGGCAGGAAGAACTGATCCTCCAAACTCAACTCCAGCCATCACCAAATTTCTGGATTTACCTCAGCCAGGTGGGCCCAACTATCCAGTCTAGCCTAAGCAGGTCACGGGTCTCTCTGGGATCTCTCCATGTAGGACCAGAATCTCCCAGTCCGCTAGAGAGACCGCCCAGCAAGCACAGGACCTGCACAGTGATGGAGCTGCCGACCAGCCACTCCACAGGGGTAGACTACACACAGTGAAGAAACGTTACGTTAAGATACACGGAATCTGGGGCTGGAGAGAGAGAGTTCAGTGGGCGGGGGGAGGGGGGGATGTCTGCCTTGCATGCAGCCACCCCGGGTTTGACCCCAGCATCCCGTATAGTTCCTAGGAGTGATTCCTGGGTGCAGAGCCACCTGAGTGCTGAGCACCACCAGGCATGCCCCCAAACCCAAAATAAAATAAAATAAAATCCTTGGGCCGGAGCGATAGCACAGCACGTAGGACGTTTGCCTTGAATGCAGTCCACTCAGGTTCAATCCCCAGCATCCCATAGGGTCCCCTGAGCACCACCAGGAGTGATTCCTAAGGGCAGAGCCAGGATTTGACCCCTGAGCACTGCTGGGTGTGACCCAAAAAGAAAAAAACAAAACAAAACAAAAAATAACAATAAAAATTTTAAATGAAATAAAACACACAGAATTCACTCTAAAATTCTTCTCTCTAACCATATGCTTTTCCTGACGCCTTGCTGTGATTCACCTGTCTCGGCCCCACGAGAGAACAGAAAGGACACGGAGGCGCCCTGCCCTGCCAGCTGTAAGGGGGTGGCTCGTGGCAAACTATTCAGGGGCAGGGGGAGGCTTCTCCTGCCTCCTGCCGAAGGGGCAGAACACGAAGGGCCCCGACCCAGCCTGGGCATCTGCACCGCTTGCGTATCCGACTCTTTCCAGGTCAGAAACCTCAGGACCCGTGATTCATCTGCGACTGTCACCTCCAGTGACGCAGGCACCTCTCCGCAGGCAGAAGGGCGCGTGTGACACTGTGGAGACAGAGACGCTGTCCTTGCGGGGATGAAGGAAACACTCAGCTTTCCATTCACAGTCACAGACCAGCTCCGATGTGGAAGGAACTAGGGTTTCCTCCACGTGATTGGATGCAAAGAAGGGGGCGGGGAAGAAAACGGAGGAATCAACCACAAGTGTGTGTGGGCTGGAGGGTAGGTAAGACGGAGAAGGAACCGGGATGACAATAATAGCTGGGAATGATCACGCTGGACAAGAACTGCGGGTTCAAAGTAGGTAAAGGAATATTCCCGATAACCTTTCAGTAACTGTGTTGCAAACCACAATGGCCAAAAGGGGAGGAGTGAGGAAGGAAGGGAGAGAGGGAGAGGGAGAGAAGGAGACAGAGAGAGGGAGGGGGGAGGTGTGTGTGGGGGAGAGAGAGAGAGAGAGAAAGAGGGGGAGGGAGGGAGGGAGGGAGGGAGGGAGGGAGGGAGAGAGAGTGAGGGAAGAAGAGGGAGGGAAGAAAAGAGAGAAAGAGAGAGGGAGGGAGGAAGAAAGGAAAGGAGGGAGGGAGAGAGAGGTGCCTGCCATAGAGACAGGCTGGAGCGGGGTGATGGGAGGGAAACTGGGGACACTGGTGCTGGGAAATGTACCCTGGTGGAGGGATGGGTGTTGGGACACTGTAGGACTGAAACCCAATCATGAACAGCTTCGTAAGGGTCTGTCTCACAGTGATTCAATAATAAAATCTTAAAATAGATTTGAAAAATCAACCAAATTTAATGTTCTTACTCTGGATACAACTGCAGACCCTTCCCCTAGGACAGCTTCTTTCAAAAGGAGCCTAAAAAATCGCCCCTCTTCTTTGGGAGATCTATTGCAAAGCAAATCACCCAGTTCATTGTGGTATAAGATGCAGACACAAGAATTTAGGCGGGCTGGAGCAGTAGCACAGCAGGTAGGGCGTTTGCCTTGCACGTAGCCGACACAGGTTCGATTCCCAGCATCCCATATGGTCCCCCGAGCACCGCTAGTGATTCCTGTGCAGAGCCAGGAGTAACCCCTGGCATTGCCGGGTGTGACCCAAAATGCAAAAAAAAAGAATTTAGGCAAACTTTTCTGGGCAACCTACCACCCACCCCCTGGGGTCACAGGCACTGCTCCTAAAACAACAAAATTAATGCTTCAGATTTTTTTTTTCAGTCAGTTTGCAAGCTTCCTGTACCCTTAGGTCACACACACAGCCAGGAGGTATGAGAATGCAGTTTGTTTTTTTTTTTAAATTGAATCCCTGTGAGACAGACTCTTACAAAGCTGTCCATGATTGGATTTCAGTCATACCATATTCCAACACCCATCCCGCCACCAGCGTTCATTTCCCAGCACCCCTGTCTCGGGTTCCCTCCCCCCACCCCCACCCCTGCTGCTATGGCAGGTGCACTCTCGACTGCGCTCTCTCTTCCCCCTCCCCTTTTTTGGGCTCTGTGGTTTGCAATGAGAATGCAGTTTTTGAACACTTTGGGATTTTTTTAGAACCATCTCAGATTCAATATCTACTTTACATACTGACGCCTTGTCGAGTCAACCAAAGTGGGCGTAGGCCTACGACCTGTGTCCACTCCACAGCAAAGGCAAGGGACAAAGGCGCAGAGGCAGCAGGCGAGTTAGCTGGTCAGATCTGCTGGGGGGAGGGGGCTCTCGAAGGCAAATCCTTCCTATTATATCCCAGACCTCGGACTCCTCGATAAACAAATTGTACAAACATAAGGAAGAAAACAGCGTCAAAGAGGACTATAGAGAGGAGGGGGTAAAAACAGCAGCACTGACCCTCGAGCTATTATCCCTCTGTTAGTTCTGTCTGGCTTTTGACAGCTAACCCGGCCTGAGCATCCTCTGCCTGCCCCTGGCCGCCCTGGAAGTCACAGACAGCCCTTGGCACTGGCCCCACTAGACCCGAGAAGCATGAATTTTGTTGTTTGGGGGGCAGCGATTGTGCCCCCCGGGGGTTGGTAGGTTGCCCAGAGACGCTCTCTGCACAGGTCGGCCCCAGAGCCAACAAAACCACAGCCTGTGTCCAGGAACCACTGTGCTTCACTGCCTCTCGGCAGAGCTGCGGAAATGATGCGTCAGAGAACGTTCCTGAACGGGGTGGAAATAGTCGCTATTCTGGGGCCGGAGCGATAACACAGCGGGGAGGGCGTCTGCCTTGCACGCAGCCAAGCTGGGTTCAATCCCAGGCATCCCATATGGTCCCCCAAGCACTGCCAGGAGTAATTCCTGAGTGCAAAGCCAGGAGTAACCCCTGAGCATCGATGGGTGTGACCCAAAAAGGAAAAAAAAAAAATAGTTGCTATTCTGAGCTGGCTGTCCTGGGAGTGACCCTCCCCCTCCCTCCCCCGCCAAGGTGAGACCGTGAAAGGGGGTAATTCACTGCGAAAGCTCAGCCAGTGCCCACCCTCCACCCCACCCCCACCCCCACCCCCAGGGAGGGGGCCAGCCTGCTGCTCGTACCTGGACCAGTTCTCTGTAGGCGGACTTGGCGAGGTTGTACGGGACCAGGAGGTTGGACCCGAGGAAATAGAGAACTTCCAGCCCGGTGAAGATCATGGCGAACTTGTTGATGACGACGATGGTCTCGAGGGGAACCAGGCAGAGGCGGGCGAGCAGGGGGAGCATGTGCGCGGAGAAGAGCCAGATCTGCTTCGTCTTCATGACGCAGGAGCACAGGGTGCAGACCACCAGCTGCCCTGGAGCGGGGCGGGGGAAGGGGGGGCACGTCACTCAGGCCCACAGGGGCCCACGACAACGCACACGGCGAGGGTCTCTCGGAGGGGACACGCCTTGCCCTTGCTTCCACGCTACCTGACCGGGACGACACACACGCCCTGTGGCCTGTGAACACCAGCTCCCCAAGGATGTGACCGGGAGACAAGGACGGTCTCCATTCCGGGCGAGGTGTCTGACAGCAAACAGTTCTCTTTTTTATTTTTTTGCTTTTGGGGTCACACCTGGCGAGGCTCAGGGGTTCCTCCTGGCTCATGCACTCAGGAATTACTCCTGGCGGTGCTCGGGGGACCCTATGGGATGCTGGGAATCAAACCCGGGTTGGCCGCGTGCAAGGCAAACGCCCTCCCCGCTGTGCTATGGCTCCAGCCCCAGCAAACGGTTTTCAACAAATAGGTAATTCAACGGCACGATGGTTCCATCACGGGCCACGGAGGATTCCGCTGACGGAGGCCCTAGGTACTGAAGAGCACAGCCAGAAGCACGAAACTCAAGAGACACTGTGTGTCCGAGGTCAAGTCGGGTCAAGAGTGGCTGTAAGCATCTGGGTCTTTCACAGGACCGGGCCCGCCTTTCAGGAGTGACACAATCAAGGAGGTTCCAATGAAAAGCTGAGGGGGCCAGGGCCAGAGGACATCGGGGAGGGCACCTGCCTTGCACGTGACTGACCCGGAGTTTGATCCCTGGCACCCCATACAGTCCTGTAGCACCAGCAGGTGTGAGCCCTATTAGGGTGTGGCTCAAACACACACACACACACACACACACACACACACACACACACACACACACACACACACACACACAGAGCAAAGACCAAGGATGAAGCTGGGTGTTAGCACACAGGCTTTAATGGACGGGGCCCTTGCCCCATTAAAAACACCTCTGAAAGGTTTAAATCACTTGTTCTTCACGCAGAGGTTAACCAACTTAGGGTAAGGAAGAACTAGGAAGAAATTCAAGCACTTCCAAATCTACCTCCCCAAAGCAGTGCTGTTCACAGCGGTATGAAGAACGACATAGAAAGGTTTGGCACTGCTCCTACAACCCAGGAAGTGCTCAGGCGAAGTTATTTCTACTAGTACCTTTGTAGATGGAATTGAGGCACGTGACAAGACACGGATGTTTTCTTCTGTTTGGTTTTGGGGCCACGCCCAGCAGTGCTCAGGGCTTACTTATATCTCTGCACTAAGCAATGACTCCTGGTGGTGCTCGGGGGGCCCCTATGGGGTGCCGGGGATCAAACCATGCGCAAGGCAAGCGCCTTACCCGCTGTACTCTAGTCCCACAGACACAAATGTTTTGATTTTTTTAAAAAGTAATTTATGGTGCATATACTAAGCCACACTCAGCTCCACCCAGCTTACACTGCAGCTCTTTCTTCACTCTAAGATGTATGAAATGTTACCCTGGATGCATATGTCAAAATATTAGCATCTGGCAGCTTTCAAGTATTCTGTAATTAAAAATGCATTCTATGAATAAGCGTGTATGTTTACGACATCCTTGAATAAGCTACTAGGAGCACGTTTTCTCATTTTTTTTAACGTACAATTCCTGAAAGCAGATACTGAGTCAGAATACGTTGCCGTATTTTTTTA
Organism: Sorex araneus; assembly: GCF_027595985.1. Taxonomy (NCBI): domain Eukaryota; kingdom Metazoa; phylum Chordata; class Mammalia; order Eulipotyphla; family Soricidae; genus Sorex; species Sorex araneus. The sequence continues at coordinate 251,737,097 of NC_073303.1, forward strand.
TATTTCCCCAGAGTATTTACTGGTCTGAATACTATTTTTTGTTTGTTTTGGTTTGCCTTTTGGGTCACAGCCAGTGATGCTCAGAAGTTACTCCTGACTTTGCACTCGGGAATTACTCCTGGCGGTGCTCGGGGGACCCTATGGGATGCTGGAAATTGAACCCGGGTTGACTGCATGCAAGGCAAACACCCTACCCGTTGTACTATCGCCCCTGGTCTGAATACCTTTAGTAACTTTTTTTTCTCTCATGAAAGTTGTGCTTTAACTACTTAAACCTACCTTTTCCGTAAATGGTCCCTACCCTTTGGTGCCATGGTTACTAACATGCCTCTCCCTTTCCAATACAGGTAAGTAAGCACCTGTACTGTCAACAATAATACACTTGGGACTAACTTGGGGATTCTGAAAGAGCTAAGTTTCCGCATGTAGGCAGATGTCCCAAAGCTACTCATTGAAAGCACCCAATTGTCTTCTCATAAGTCAAATGCCACTGCTGTCAGCGTGCTTCAGAATCCTTCCTGAACCCGAATTTCTATATGGCACCTGCCACTTTTCCCCAGTGGCTCTCTAGTCACAGAGGGACACTGCCCCCATTTCACCGACCAGCACAGCTTCCGCTTGAAAATGTCTTTTGGAATTTTTTGAAATTTTCCGAAAATCTTTTTTTTTTTTTATCTTTCAGATTAAGCATCATTCTGTCAAATTTTCTTCCTCCTTGTCACTACAGAGCGAAACAGGTCCGTGGGGTTTTCCTTCCTTTGTGCTGTATCCACAGAGGAATACACAAGGGACAATTCATTTTACGCCAAGTTGAACATTTGGGCTGGGGAGATGGTACCACAGGGAAGGCCCTTGACTTGCACGTGCCCAGGCTGGGTTCCATCCCCAGCACCCCCAGGAGGGATCCCTGAGTGGCAGAGCCAGTAGTCAGCCCTGAGCACCTCCGGGAGGGACCCCAACACCCTCCCCCAGAGATAGGCTCACTAATTATTAACAACAACTGTAAGTCACACGTGCTCACATTACTTTCTCCTACAAAGTCTTAATTTTAGCCTTGTAAGCGCGGGTACTCGGGCGCCAAGGAGATGTCTCAGAGAAGCCAGAGCACACGGCTTTGCATGTGGCACTCCTGGGAGAGCGACTCCTCACACGGTCTCCCACGCACTCCCAGGGGTAAGCCCGGCACACCACCAGGTAGGACCCCCAAATAAAGAAATTAGAATGCCATTCAAATAACATAAAAGGCTTCTCATGAAGGCATTTAAAAAAATGAAAAGACAAATCTACAACAGAAGGGAAATAAATACATGAAGAGACAAATGAGGCAGGGCTGTGTGATGGTTTTTTTTTTTTTTCATTCAAGGGGACAAGAAGCTGATGAGGGACGTGGTCACTTCAGTGGCCAGGCTGTTCTGGCCAGGGCTTGTGCTGGGCACGGAGGGGATGGACACCCAAGCAAGCAGGCACAGCCTGGGGCTGCGTCCCGTTGAGCTGTCCAAGTGAACAGTATTTGAATTAAAGTCTGAGCTGGGGACGGGCGATAGCACAGCAGGGAGTGCATCTGCCTTGCTCGCAGCCCAGCCGGGTTCCATTCTGTATCCCCTGGGGTACCCCTGGGCCCACAGGAAGTGGTCCCTGAGCATCACCAGATGTAGCTCAAAAACCAAACAAACAAAAAAAAACAAAGTCTGCCCCGAAAAAAATATTTGAAAAATTTATTTATATTTTTGCTTTTGGGGTCACACCCGGCGATGCACAGGGGTTACTCCTGGCTCTGCACTCAGAAATTACTCCTGGCGGTGCTCAGGGGACCCTATGGGATGCTGGGAATCGAACCTGTGTCGGCTGCGTGCAAGGCAAATGCCCTATCCGCTGTGCTATCGCTCCAGCCCCCCAAAATTTGAAAAATTAAAAAAAAATTTTTAAATGAACTCTGCCCATGCAAGATGACATCTCTGAGCCCTGAGGCCTTATGGGTCTTGCGTCTCCTCCCACTTACTCTTTCTCTGAGGACCGAGACATGCTTTTTTGGGGAAACGGGCACATGCAAGTGAAAAGAACTAACAAGAATCAGACTTGGGGGGCTGGAGCAATAGCACAGCGGGTAGGGCGTTTGCCTTGCACGCAGCCGACCCGGGTTCGATTCCCAGCATCCCATATGGTCCCCTGAGCACCGCCAGGGGTAATTCCTGAGTGCAGAGCCAGGAGTAACCCCTGAGCATCGCCAGGTGTGACCCAAAAAGCAAAAAAATAAAAAAATAAAAAAATAAATAATCAGACTTGGTCCTCCCCCCCAAAGGCTGACAGCTCTCCTGGCATCGCACCATGGAATTTACCAGGTGACTTAGCCCGAAAGAGAACAATCACCACCTCAATACCTCACTTTGCGACACTGCCTCTCCCCCAGGTATCAGGCAAAACTTGGCTTAACCAGCCTCACGTGGGTTCGAGGCGTGGGAGAGATCACTCTTTCTTTGCTACCATCAGTCATTCTGGTGCAGTGACTCTTGAGAAACGCTCTTGTCCCGGGCAAGAAAAGGAACGAAAGAGGTGGCAACCACAACAAAAGGCTTGAAGAAATTGTAAGAGCATCGAGGGCTGGAGCAATAGTACAGCAGGAAGGGCGTTTGTCTTGCACGCAGCTGACCCAGGTTCGATCCCCAGTATCCCACAGGGTCCCCTGAGCACCACCAGGAGTAATTCCTGAGTGCAGAGCCAGGAGAAACCACTGAGCATCACTGGATGTGACCCAAAAAGAAAAAAAAATTATAAGAGCATCGAAAAGATAAATAATGTTATTTTTAAAAAAGAAAGAAAGAGGGGGCTGGAGAGATAGCACAGCGGGTAGGGCGTTTGCCTTGCACGCGGCCGACCCGGGTTCAAATCCCAGCATCCCATATGGTCCCCTGAGCACGGCCAGGGGTAGTTCCTGAGTGCAGAGCCAGGAGTAACCCCTGTGCATCGCCGGGTGTGACCCAAAAAGCAAAAAAAAAAAAAAAAAAAAAAAAAAAAGAAAGAAAGAAAGAAAGAAAGAAAGAAAGAAAGAAAGAAAGATAGATTGCCCCAATCAACAAAGTAGACAATGAAAGCAAACACCTGGAGAGTAAAAAAAAAAAACCCTATAAAGGACAACAAAAGAAGCACAATAAACAGATTCAAAGATCAATCTGGGTACCCTCAGGAAGTAAAATGAAATGACAGAGAATAAAAATAGCATGTATAAAAAAATAAATTTTAAAAATAAATAAAAAATAATCATTTAAAAAAAAGTTTGTTGGGGCCGGAGCGATAGCACAGCGGGTAGGGCGTTTGCCTTGCACGCGGCCGACCTAGGTTCGATCCCCGGCATCCCATATGGTCTCCCAAGCACTGCCAGGAGCAATTCCTGAGTGCAAAGCCAGGAGTAACCCCTGAGCATCGCTGGGTGTGACCCAAAAAGCAAAAAAAAAAAAAAAAAAAAAAAAAGTTTGCTTTTTTAATGGCATAAGAGGAGAAACCTCCAACTGACAGGCTTTCCAGAAGGGGAGGAGAACGTCAGCCAAGAGGCACAAATCCTGCCCCCGAAGTGCTGGGGGGAGCATTGTGGAGGGAGGGCTGAGCTCAGCACAAAGGAATGCCACTTCTTTTTTTTTTTTTTTGCACTGTCTTTGCTTTGGGGCCATAACTAGTGGTGCTCAGAGCTGACGCCCCACTCTGCACTGGGGGATCACTCCTGGCAGAGCTCAGGGGAACACACAGGGAGGATGCTGGGGATCCAACCCAGGTTGGTTTTGTGCAAGACAAGTGCCCTTCGGGGCTAGAGCGATAGCACAGAGGGGAGGGCATTTGCCTTGCACGCAGCCGACCCGGTTTCAATTCCCAGCATCCCACAGGGTCCCCCGAGCACCGCCAGGAGTAATTCCTGAGTGCAGAGCCAGGAGTAATCCCTGTACATCACCAGGTGTGACCCAAAAAGCAAAAAAACAAAACAAAAGAAACAAACAAACAAACAAAAAACAAAGACAAGCGCCCTTCCCGCTGTGCTGATCGCTCCAGTCTGCAGTGCCACTCCTGGCCTTTAAAATATACATGTCTCTTTATTTTAAAGAAAACCAGAATGCTCCTTCCCAGAAGTGTGAAGAAGCTGACCGTCTCTGGCCTAACCCCCAAAGGGCCCCCATGATGGCAGGGCACAATACCTGCAATCAGGAATGCAGAAACCAGAGGGTCGGGGAAGGGGGGCTTTTAGACCGGTTCCCGTTTCTAACTTTGCTCTCCACCCCGGAGACTTGACTTCACTTTAGGGGAGAGGCCCGGGAATCAGCTTTCCAGACTGTGAAGGGGGGACTGAAAGGGAGGAACCAGAAGTTTCGTTTTTTGAGAAGTTTATTTTTTGGCTGAGTGAACTGTGTCCTTAGTTAACTGTGTGTGAACTTCCCACAAAGGCCCAAAAGTCCATCAGGGGTTGCAAGCCGGGACAATGGGCAAAGGGGTGTGTGTGTGAATGTGTGTGTGTGGGTGGGGGGGGGGGGTGTCCTAGGGAATTTGGTTAAAGGACACCAATTGCTTGCCCCAAGGACTCCTGCGATCACCACCTTTTCTCCTTTCCTACCGGGAATGAGGAGGGCTCGTCCTTTAGGCCTTGGACTTTCACTGCACTCTCGGCCCTGACGTCTCAATTTCCTTGTTCCGCATGATGTCAACTTCCCCCTGGCTCTGAAAATCCCCCTGATCTGTGCCAAACGCATTCAGGGCTGAGCTCTGGGGTTACAGGCTTCATTATCTCCTTTCACAGAACAAAATATGACTCATGAGCTGTAACTCTCTTTCAGAGAAGAGCCCTCCTCCTCATTAGGTGAAAGGAGGAGGGCGGGGACGGCTTGCTGGGGTGAATCTCGAGAACAGGAAGTTGTTCTTTCAATGTGTCCCTTCCAACGGGAAGATTCCAAATACACCAGAATCACTTCTGCGCCCTTTGGAGTTCAGGGTTCCACTCTCAGAAGCATCCCTGAGAAGCAGCTTGCCGTTCTTAGAAACGGAGGTCATGGGCCAAATTATTTATTTTAAAAGTTCATTAGTGAAATGGAAGAAAACGCATGGCAAGTGACTTTAAAATCAAAGTTGAGAAAAGCGCGTAACCTATTAGCTTATGAACTTTAAATTTCCTTTTAGTTGGGTTTAGCTGAGTAAACAATTATAGCCAGATGATAGAAAATTAGAAGAATCTGTGGGGCGGAGCAATAGGACAGCGGGTAAGGTGTTTGCCTTGTACACACAGGTGACCCGGGTTCCATACCCAGCATCCCATGGGGTCCCCTGAGCACTGCCAGGAGTAATCCCTGAGCATTGCCGGGTGTGACCCAAAAATCCAGAAATAAATAAATAAATAAATGAATAGGTTTCAGATTTATACTAAATTGCATCCTCGGGGCCAGGGAGGTAATACAGTGGGTAGGGTGCGTGGCTTGAACACGGCTGACCAGATTCAATCCTTGGCGCCCCCTCATGGTCTCCTGAGCCCATCAGGACTGACCCGTGGGCACTGGGCCAGGAGTAAGCTCTCTTGAACACAGCCAGGTATGACCCCAAAACTAAACTGCATCCCTCACAGTAGAAAGGAGGACAGATTATAACCTTTCTAACCTAGCCCATGTTTTCGGAAAATGTTGACTACTCATTACTGAACACACCTACTCAGAGAAGATACACTCCTAGTGCCACAGTCCTTTGATTTCTATTCTCCCCCCCAACCCCCAGCAGTGCTCAGGGGCCGCCACCAGAACCAGCCCCAGCTGTGCCGATCCAGGCTGGGGGCTCCGCCTCTTCTGGCCTTTCCGAGTCATCTCCCCGGCCCTGGGAGCAACATTCTTCTGGTCTCCGACGACCTTCCAAATCCCCTGGGAAAACAGCAAACATTCCCCTGCCTCTAGGTAAGTCTCCTTCCGCCAAAGCTGGGAGGGACGTGAGGCGAAGGGGAGCAGCAAACTCCGCCTGCGGCCGGCGGCTGGCCCAGGGGCCGGCTCCACACGGCAGGCCAGGGAAGAGCCTCCTTCCTCCAGGACCTGCAGGCCGTCTCCCCAGACTGCCCCCGGATGGCCCCTCCAATGGCTGGGCTTGGCTCTCCCCTCAGCTACTGGGGTTCGAGGCACTCCTGCCCTGCTGGGGTCCTCTGATCCTTCTAAAGGACCCCTGTAGAATGCCCTGCCACAGAGGTAGGGTGGGGTGGGGGTGGTGGGAGGGATGCTGGGACCATCGGTGGTGGAGAATGGGCACTGATGGAGGGATGGGCACTCGGCCACTGTATGACTGAAACGCAAGCACGAAAGTTTGTGAGTCTATATAACTGTTCCTCACAGTGATTCACTAATGAAAAATTAATTTTTTTTTTTAAAAAAGGACCCAGGGACTGGAGCAATAGCACAGCGGGGAGGAGGGCGTTTGCCTTGCACACAGCCGACCCGGGTTCAATTCTCAGCACCCCATATGGTCTCCTGAGCCCTGCCAGGGGTAATTCCTGAGTGCAGAGCCAGGAGTAACCCCTGAGCATCGCCGGGTGTGACCCAAAAAGAAAAAAAGGAAAATAAAACACCTAAAAAAAAATGCCCCTTGGGGCCGGAGCGATAGCACAGCGGGTAGGGCGCTTGCCTTGCACGCGGCCAACCCGGGTTCGATCCCCGGCATCCCATATGGTCCCCCAAGCACCGCCAGGAGTAGTTCCTGAGTGCAAAGCCAGGAGTAACCCCTGAGCATCGCTGGGTGTGACCCAAAAAGCAAAATAAATAAATAAATAAATAAAAATAAAAAAAAAATGCCCCAAGGGCTTGAGGGCTCACCAGCCAAGCCCCACTCCTGACCAGAACGTCACTTAAGACAACATTTAATGAGCCACACATGTCGGCTTGTAACTAACTTTCTGGCTGCCTCATTCTTATAAATGGGGGGAAGAACAGATGAACACTCTCGTTTGTTTAACCTACTAGATCTCGACTATTTTCACAGGAGCATCTGACCTGGGTCAAAAACTCAGCATGAGGCCTGCACCCCTCCCCCGGCCCCTGCACTCTCAGAAGTGGGTGCCGTCTCTATTTATAGCCGTCTGCATGTGCGTTCCCACATTTCACGTGTGCAGCAGCCACTTGCGGCCGCAGGGCGAGTGCAGCTGCAGACTGCAAGAGCGTGTGCGGAGGGAAGGCTGGGAGGCAGCTGGTGCTGCAGGGGGCCTCCTTCCCGCCCCGGTGCCCGATGCCTCAGTAACTCCCCGATTCACCCAGGCAAAGGGCTCTGCAGAGCCTGGGACCTCACCCTGGCCTCTCTCCGAAGCACAGCCAACAGGCTGGCATCGGCTACCTGACCAGGGCTGTCTGTCTGACCTTAAGTTCGAGCTGTTCGGGGCAATACTCTGAAAGTATCTGACTACAGGCTGAAGGTCTCCAGCCACCGCAGAGAGCTGTGACACAATGTTACTATTCTCTTTCTGGTTGGTGTTGGTTTTTCAGGCTGCACCCTGAGGTGCTGGGGGCCGACTCCTGGCGCTGTGCTGGAGGGTCACTCCTGGCAGGACTCCGGGGACCGTACCCAGGTCAGCCACACACAAGGAAAGCGCCCTCCCGTACTATACTATCTCTCTGGCCCTTGCAATTCTCATTTTTATCTAACGAGATAGTAACAGGGCTGGAGCAATAGTACAAGGAGTAGGACATTTGCCTTGCACGCAGCGGACCCAGGTTCGGGTTCGATTACCAGCATCCCACATGGTCCCTTGAGAACCGCCAAGAATAATTCCTGAGAGCAAAGCCAGGAGTAACCCCGTGTGTAACCCAAAAAGGAAAAAACAAAAACAAAAACAAACAAAAATACAAGTTAGTAACAAACTTTACTCTCCCCAGATACTTAAAATGTTCTAAGAGTAATAGGTAAGAAACAATCTGTCACACATACTACAATTAAAAACATGGGGCCAGGGGCTGGAGCGTTAGTACAATGGGGAGGGCATTTGCCTTGCATGTGGCTAACCCGGGTTCGATCCCTGGTCATCCCACAGAATCCTCCGAGCACTGCCAGGATTAACAGGAATAATTCCTGAGTGCAGAGCCAGGAGTGACCCAAACCCCACCCCCCCAAAAAAAAGCCCACCCAGAAACATGGGGCCAAAGAGCTCAACAAGCTGAACACACTCTGTGCAAGCAGGAGGCCCCCGATTGAGCCCCAGGACCATATAGTTCCCCCACACAACCCCCAGAAACAGAGCCAGGAACAGCCCGAGCACTGCCTGGTAGAGTACCACAGTCCCCTCCCCCCCAACACACCCCCCCCCAGCAAAAGTAAATTAAAAATAAAATATAGAAGAGACACGGATACAAGAAAGGAAATACAGAGACTGAGAAAATACAGCATCTAAGAATGGCTTCACTGGGAAGGAGTCACAATGAGTAACTCAGGCGGTTTCTCGTTTTTTTGGGTGGATATCCTCCAGTCCGACTCACCTATTAAGGCTGTGGTAAAGCGATTCATGGAGAGAGGTTCTAAGTACATTGGTCCTTCATAGGCGGACTCCAGTTCACTCCGAACATAGTCCCTAAAGAAGAACAATAGCAACGGATTAAGTACGATCCAAGCACATACAGGGGAGTAGAGAGGGCCCAAGCACTTAGGTAAAAATAATGTCCCTAACGTGTCTCTCCACATCACAAGATGTGATTAAAAAAAAAAAAACAGAAAGAAAATGATAAAGTCAGTAGTATCGAATGATTCCGCCAGTGTGTGAAATATAAGGGCATAAAAGTTGATGAACAGACAAAATAAAAATGACGAAGCAGAAGTCACCGCTAACAGAACTAAAGCTTCCTGGAGAAGGTGCTAGGGAGAGGCAGCTAAGGGCTGAGATTTTATTTTTAAAAAGAGCTGATTGGCTGGAACTATAGTCCATTGGGTAGGGCGTTTGCCTTGCACGCAGCTAACCTGGGTTCGATCCCTGGCATACCCTAGGGTCCTCTGAGCACTACCAGAAGTCATTCCTGAGTGCAGAGCCAGGAGTCACCCCTGAGCATCGCTTGGATGTGACCCCAAAAGCCAAAACACTAAAATAATAATAAAGAGCTGATTAAGGATGGTTAAAAATATGAAAGTCAACTTACTACCTGTATTGCAAACCATAACACCCAAAAGGAGAGGGACTGTGCCTGCCACAGAGGCAGGGGGTGGAGAGACGGGGAGGGGGTAGTAAAGGGGAGGGATACTGGGAACACTGGCGGTGGAGAATGGGCACTGGTGGAGGGATGGGTAATTTCCTGATTACATTTCAGTTATCAAGCACTGGATGACTGAAATGTAATCAGGAAAGTTTGTAAGTCTGTAAATGTATCTCATGGTGATCTATTAAAAAAATTAAAAATTAAAAATATACATACACATATATATATAAAGGTCATAGAAATAAAATCAGAATTAAAAAAAAAAGTCAGGGAGAGCTGAGAGTAAGGGGTTAAGGCGCCTGTCTTGATGCGGCTGATGCCAGCCTGTCCCCAGAGGAGCACTGAGCACAGAGCCACGAGCACCCGCCACCCCCACTCACTGGCGGCAGCTCCAGAGCTGAAACTAAACAAAGCCGCAGCCAGGAACAGGATTCGCTGACTCAGAGCTGAGCAGAGATAGCAAAAGGTCCTGGGGTCACCTCTTCCTGCTTCCCGGGCCCTGATGATGCCACTGACGCCCGTAAGAAGAGGAAAAAGCCCCTGGAGAACCATGGCTGAGCCCTGCTTCCTGGCTGGCACTGCCCAGGGGGACACCCCAGGGGCTCTCTTCCCAGCACGCCCCCACCTGACTCTCCCCAAGGTGCTGTCCCCAATCACACTTCATAAGGGGAAACTCACAAAGGTAAAAAGCAAAACCCAAAATCACACACTGAATCCTTTAAAGCTGTTTCTGTTGTGGCTGGAGCAATAACACAGTGGGGAGGGCGTTTGCCTTGCATGCAGCAGACCCGGGTTCGATTCCCAGCATCCCGTATGATCCCCCCAAGCACCGCCAAGAGTGATTTCTGTGTGCTGAGCCAGGAGGAACCCCTGAGCATCGCCGGGTGTGACCCAAAAAGGGGAAGAAAAAAAAAAAGCTGTCAGCTGTCTCTGCCAAGATGGTGCAGGAGGAAGACAACTGCCTTCCGTCCACACGGCCCACTCCTGGTCAGTTCCAGGCACTACATATTTAGATCTCTGAGCACTGCCAGGTATAGTCCAACCCCCCAAAACCTTGCCTTCTACCAGGAAAAAAAAAGAAAAAATAATCTTTGTCAACTCTATAGGGAGAACTATGTGAAACTCTTTCAACTCATGCCCTTTTTGCCTCAGAAATTTTCACACAGCCTCAGATATATACATACAAAAAGCAGGTATGCAAATCAAACATTTAGTGGCAACAGATCATGGAGCAATGTATTTTAAAATAAAATATTCAGAAGATTTTTCTTTTAAAATTTTTAAAAATTTTTATTTTTATTTTAAAGGCCACAGTTCCAAGACTCCATGAAAGAAGGGTCACAACCTGCAGTTTAAGAAGTTATTAGCCTCCAGGAACTCTAGATACTAGAATTAAGATTGAATCTGTAAGCCACACACCAATTCTGAAACAAAGAATGTCAGATCAAATAATTTTTAAGTGTAACTCAATTAACATGATTAACTAAGCTTGAAAATTAAAGTGGTAGTCTGAAAGTCTTTACACCTGAGCAAGTAAAACTTTTGGCATAAAAGCAGAAAAACACAAAAGAATCATCAGTCTTCAGTAAACACCAAGAGACAGGTGATCTTAAGTTCATTTGACATCAAAGCTGAGAAAATTGTATTCTATTTCAACTTTTGATTGCTTTACAATTTACCTTAAAGACGGAACATTTTAAGAATTTCTAAACCCAACTCATATGGATATATTTACTTTTGCCATGAAATTACTTCCCTATTAAGCAATCAAGTTGAATTCCTTTAGCATAACATAGACAAACACGAAACGACCCTTACATAACCAAACAAGATGTGCCAAAACTCAAAATTAAGAACTGGAATTTAAAAGTTCTCAAGAATAGGAGGGTTGAGGGGGTGCAATTAAAAAATCAATGACTGGGGCTAGACTGATAGCACAGCGGGGAGGGCGTTTGTCTTGCACGCAGTTGACCCGGGTTCGATTCCCAGCATCCCGTATGGTCCCTGAGCACCGCCATGAGTAATTCCTGAGTGCAGAGCCAGGAGTAACCCCTGTACATTGCCGGGTGTTACTCAAAAAGCAAAAAAAGAAAATAAAATCCATGAAAATGTAAAAAAAAGACAAAAAACAATGACTTAAGGGCCAGAGCAATAGTCCAGCAGGGGAAGGCGTCTGCCTTGCACATGGCCGACTCGGGTTTGATCCCCAGTGTCCCACAGGGTCCCCCGAGCACTGCCAGGAGTGATCCCTGAGTGCAGAGCCAGGAGTAACCCCTGAGCATGACCAGGTGTCACCCAAAAAGACAGATAAACAAATAAATAATCAATGACTTAAGCTTCAAAGGTGATTTAGCAATTTGTCAAATGATTAATATTTTAAGTGAAGGCACTGCAGTAGGGTGGCTAGGCTATATGCTACACAGCCACATGTGTTAAGTAAAAAAAAAAGAAATATTTTTTAGTTGAGGTCTAAATAATCAGAACTATTTCTTTTGGTTTTGTTTTTTTTTTAAGGCCACACCTGGAGATGCTCAGGGGTCACTCCTGGCTCTGCAGTCAAGAAATTAGTCCTGACAGTGCTCGGGGGAGCACTTGCCAAGGATGGTCAAGTAGAAGGCAAGTGCCCCCCCCCCCGCCGCCCCCGACCCTACTATAGCACTGGCCCTGGTCAGGGCCGTTTCTAACAAGTAATGCACTGACAGTCTCTTCCCACTGAATAGAGAAAGCCAGTCCTTAAGAGGACGGACTTGAATGCAGTGGTTGTCAACCCAGGATGACTTTTCAGACTGTCTGGAGACATTTTCAGTTGTCACAGCTTAGAGGGGTGGGTGGAGGCTGCTCCTGGCACAGAGACCCAGGATGTCACCAAACACGCACGGCTCCCACACCACAGAAAGGTTCAGTCCCACAGAGCAGGGGTGAAAATTCTGCACAAACACACAGGCAGATGACGTCCAGTGATGTGACCACAGGGGGGAACCGCATTCCGCCACCCAGGAATTTAATCACACCCCGGGCAGTTGGAAGGTAGAGTCAAAGAAGTAACTTAGAGAACCATGAAGTTTAAAATATTCTCACCAAGAACTTATCTTGCAAAATCTTCAAAAAAATACTATTAAAGAAGCAAATATGCATCGTAAACTCAGCAAATATTATTCTAGAATTTCCTATCAGGGCATCTGTTAGTTGTTTCGTATTATTTCTTAGTTTGCTTTCATCTTTTATTTTACTGTGCCTGTGTCTTTGTCCGAGAGCCACACCCAGCTGTGCTCGGGGTTTACTCCTGTCTCTATATTCCTGGTGGGCTCCAGGGACTATATAAGGTGCTGGGGATCAAACTCGGTTGGCGGCATCCAAGGCAAGGCAAGAAGCAGCTCTGGGTACCACTTAGGTATGGCCCACAAAGAAAAAGAGACAAGAAACCAGGTGCCTTGCCCTCTGGACTATCTCTCCAGCCCCTACTTTATTCTTTTTCTAAAGTTCCATTTTTGGGGGGCGTGTTTCTTGCCTTAAGTTGGAATTTTGCCTAATGAAACTTCTCAGAAAATGTAACATTCTGAGGCATCTCCAGCTAGTGGTCCTGTACGGCCGTATAATTTAGGCGACAAAATGTATTTTTTTTAGGGCCAGAAAGTACAGAGATTAAGGTGCCCAGTTCGAATCCCCAACACCACCTCTGGGCCCCCGTAAGCTCTAGAGCATCACTTAGGTGTGGCCCAAAAAGGAAAAAAAAAAAAAAAGACAAGAAACCAAGTTTCTCTTGGTGTTACTTGTCTATTTTGCAGAGCTGGCGATGGAACCCAGATCTCGCGCGTGTAAGGCACGTGCTCAATAACCTCCGGGCCACCTCCCCACCGCAAACCTCGGTTTGTGAACACGAGGTATGACAAGCATCTTACTGGCAAGGAGAGCTTTCAACTGGATCAGGCATTTAAAAACCAGGCTCACAGTCTTACCTGGAGATCTGATGTCCAGCGTAGAGGAGCAGGGCGGTCAAGAAGTACAGATAAAGCTGGACCAGGTGCTGCCTGGGCAGGGTGAGCAGGACGACGCTCAGGATGTAACCTGCAGTCGGAGAGAACAGACAACACGACGCGGGCTTAGGCTCCAGGGAACTGCACCAATGAAAACAGCGAGAAGGAAATGGCTTTTCCAACCGGGTTTCCAAACTGTTGAGGTCATTTTACCTCGAAGTGAAATCACTGTATACGTTTTTTTGTTGTTGAAAATGTATTTTCCCGTCTTATTAACCCGACTGGATGGGAGAAAATATTTGCACACAATACTTCTGATGAAGAATTGATGAATATTCAAGATCTATAAAGCACTTGCTAATCTTACCAAAAACAAACAAACACAAAATCCAATAACTCCATCCATAAATGGGGTTAGGAGATGAACAGACACTTCCCCAAAGAAGTGCAAGCTACATACAGATGGCCAAAAGGCATCTGAAAAAGTGCTTATCGCTCATAATTAGAGAAATGCAGACTGAAACAACGAGATACCATCCCACACCTGATGGCACACTATCAAAATATTTAGGGGGGGTAGGGAGATGGGACACACACAAAAAAAATTTAGAGAGAGCCAGCACTGGTGGCGAGGCAGGAATCCTCATCCACAGTTGGTGGGCATGTCATCTAGCTCAACCTCTGCAGAAAGCAAGACAGAGATTTCTCAAAAAATAAGAACAGAACTCCCATATGATCCGGCAATACCATGTTTTGCCATCCATCTTCAAAACAACAAGAACACCACCTTAATATGAAAGTCATACATTTGAAACAATATATGCACACCTGTGTTCATCACCACACTTGCTACAGCAGCCAAGGCACGGAAACAACCCAACTACAGATAACTCGATTAAGAGCTGTGGTACACAATGGAATACTATGCAGCCCTAAAAAGGAACATAATCACACCATTGGCAGCAACACGAATGGAACCGGAGGGTTCCACGCTGAGGGAGGTGAGTCTGAAAGAAAGGGGCAGACAAAGAATGGGTTCTCTCACACGTGGGGCTTAAAGACACACAGCGAGGGAGCAACACTGATGGATCCAAAGACAACAAAACGGGGAAACTGATCCATACAACTGAGTCGAAGGGTGAGAGGGACCAGCGCCCCGCCACCACCATTCCCCACGAGGACACTGCGACCCAGGAAGCAGACACTCCCACCGGGCAGGGCTGGAGCAATAGCACAACACATGGCTTACCGGGGATCAATTCCCAGCATCCCATAGGGTCTCCCAAGCACCGCCAGGAGTCATTCCTGAGTGCAGAGCCAGGAGTCACCCCTGTGCATTGCCAGGGGTGACCCTCCCCCCCAAAAAAAAGAGTGCTGGTTCTCGGTGGCATGGATTTCCGTTAGTATTTCCCTCTGCTTCCTTATCTCTCAAACAAACAAAGGGGAACAGATGGAGCCGGAGTGATAGGACGGCGGGTGGGGCACTTGCCTTGCACACAGCTGATACCCCTCCTCCCCCCGGCTCCCAGATGGTCGCCTGAGCCCCACCAGGAATCACCTCTGAGTGCAGAGACGGAAGTAAACCCTGAGCACCGCTGTGGCTCCAAAACCAAACCGAAAAACCAACCAACCAACCAACCCACCCACCAACCCACCCAAGGGAAACACAATGCCTGGAAAAACTGCTTCTCTCTTTAGTACAGAGGTGAAGGCACTTGCTTTGCACATGGGCAGACCATGGTTCGATCCCCAGCACGACATCTGACACCCCCCCCCGCCAAGTACCACCCGCAGTGAGCCCTGAGCACAGAGGCAGGAGTAAACACTGATGGGTGTGACACCCCCCTCCCCGCACCCAAACAGCAGCTGCTTTTATTTATTTATTTATTTATTTATTTATTTATTTATTTATTTATTTATGTATTTGCTTTTTGGGTCACACCCGGCGATGCACAGGAGTTACTCCTGGCTCTGGGCTCAGGAATTACCCCTGGCGGTGCTCAGGGGACCATCTGGGATGCTGGGAATCGAACCCGGGTCGGCCGCGTGCAAGGCAAACGCCCTACCCGCTATGCTATTGCTCCAGCCCCAACAGCAGCTGCTTTTTCCAGATCGAGTCCCCGGCTCTCAAAGCGTCTCATCTGTTGACTTCAAATGGGCCTTCCCAGAGGCAGGCCAGCGGCTAAGCTACTGAGAAACAAAGCAGAGAAAAAACATTTAAAAAAAAAATAATAACAGAAAAGCCCCTTTAAAAACAAGGTTTTCGCATGTTATCTCACAGCTCATGATGCCTGTGACACACTCCAGCTAATTGTCACTTCAGAGTCGAGCAACCAACCCAGCGCCCCTCTCGGGCGAGCGAGCCCACTCTCCGGATTCCTCTGAGTCCCCTTCACTCTGACGCAAACCTGACTCACCTCTGCTCTTATCACTGCGTTTCCTCCTCAGAGAGGCTCTCCGGTGCCTCGCCCCTCCTCCTCCGGGGCCTCATCCACTCTGTCACGTACAGACCTACCCGACAGCTCTTCCTGCCTCCTCCTCTTCCCTTCCCCAGGGGGCATCCCACAGGACTCGGGCTGGAGCCTCTCAGCCTGACTCAGCTCCACGGCCTTCCTCCTTCTTGGGTGGGGAACTCTTCCTCTCCCCTCAACACCTGTTCCCAGGGCCTGACCCCTTCTCGCGCGGGACCACCCGGGCTTGGTGACTATGGGAACAAGGCGGCAGGCGAGGGATTAAAGAGGTAAAATGCTGATCCCCTCACACACTGTAACTGGGAGGGAGCCCAACAAGAGCCAGGGATAAGTGCTTCTGTTTGCCTTTGATATTTTTAAAATAATGCCCGCATTCTATTTTGCTAATCCCTCCTTCAAATGCCCGGAGCAGGTCCTAAAGGGATTGTTGAGTCCATGCGGTATAAGCAAATCCAGTGTTCACAGCTGAGGGACTTTCTCCTCAGTCCACTCCTCAGGTTCCCTCTCAATGAACTGCCACTTTTCTTCGCAGACTCTTGTCCTGTCTCTCTACCTCTGTCCCTTCTACACACCTCAGACGAAATCAAGACAACTCCTCGAGACTGGAACACGTTCCTTTCTTAATTCCTCCCTTGCTGTGCCACTTGTCTGTCATCACGTGTAAAAGCAGGACCTACACGCACTCCCAGATGTTGAAGATCCAAGAAGAATCATCAGTCGAGTGAGAAAATAACTATGGGTGCCAGTGTGGTGTAATAATGTGCTGTTAACATCAGAATTACAAGGGGTCGGGGTAACCGAGTTCGGCTTGGGCCTCAATGGCTGAAAAAAAGAGGGAAATTTTCTAGGCACAGTGAATAACGTGTCTGAGGGTCACAAGATACAAAGGAGGGGCCTGAAACAAGAGTCCAGTGGGCAGGGTGCTGGTCTTGTACACAGCTGAGCCCCATTCTGTCCCCAGCACCCCACAGGAGCTCCTAAACTCCAGCTCAGGGGTGGTCCCTGAGCACAGGGCCAGGGGAAGGGGCTCTCTTTCACTGCTGGTGAGAATGCTGATGGGCCCAGCCTTTTTGGAAAGCAATATTGGCATTTCTTCAAAAACTAGAAACTGAGCTTCCGTGTGACCCTGCAATTACCACTTGTGGGAATATATACGAGAATGCAAAAAAGCACAGTAGAAATGACATCTACACCTGTGTGTTCATTGCAGCGCTATTCACAGTAGCCAGAATCTGGAAACAACTCGGGTTGTTAAAGAAACTTGGGTACATCTACATAATACTATGCAGCGGTGAGGAAAGATGAAATCATGAAATTTGCTTATAAGTGGATGGTCATGGAGAGGACCACGCTCAGTGAAATGAGTCAGAAAGAGAGGGACAGACATAGAGTGACTGCACTCATTTGTGGAATACAAAATAACATAATATGAGACGGACACCCAAGGACAGTAGATACAAGGGCCAGGAATACTGCTCCGTAGTTGGCAGCCTGCTTCATGAGCTGGGGGAGAAGGCAGCTGGCATAGAGAAGGGATCACTCAGTCAATGACGGTTAAAGAGATCGCTCGGGATGGGAGATGTGTGCTGAGAGTAGATAAAGGAACAAATGTGATAGCCTCTCAGTATCTATATTGCAAACCATAATGCCGAAAAGTAGAGAGACAGCATGGGGGAAATTGTCTGCCATGGAGGCAGGGAGAGGGTTGAGATGGGGGGGGGGGGGAAGTACTGGGGACATTGGTGGAGAATGTACACTGGTGAAGGGATGGGTGTTTGATCATTGTATGACTGAAACTCAAACATGAAAGTTTTGTAACTATCTCACAGTGATTCTATTTAAAAAAAAAAAGAAAGAAAAGAAAAAAAGATGCTTGAAGATGATGCAGAGAAAGCTGGTAAGAAGTCTTATGTAGTCTAAAGCCTTAAATACAAAAATACGTTTAGAGGGGCTAGAATGATAGGACAGCAGATAGGGCGTTTGCCTTGCATACGGCTGACCCAGGTTCGATTTCCAGCATCCCGTATGGTCCCCTGAGCACCGCCAGGAGTAATTCCTGAGTGTAGAGCCAGGAGTAACCCCTGTGATCGCCGGGTATGACCCAAAAAGCAAAAAAAAAAAAAAGTTTAGAGATGGTCAGAGGTTACCAGACCCCGCAGGTAGCCTTTCTGGAAAGCTAAGAAACACCCACTAACAGAAACCCTCTGACTCACGTCGAATTCCCACTTCACAAAATCCCAGCAAGAAAATGAAAGTGACAATAATAATGCATCCTGCCTCAGATTCCTAGAGGAATCTGAAGACTTCGGCTAAAACCAGAAGAGCAGCGATCATTCGAAGGACAAAGTACACATGATAATGACTGGAAACCACTAACCAGAGCTGTGGCCCACGCAAACATACATCACTATTCACAGTGCCACAGGAACGACCGAACCCACCCCCACAAACGACGTGGCAATGCCAATGTTAATTCAAGGGCCGCTGGTAATTAAAAAACAAGATCAGCCACATTCAAGTAATGGGAACCTGCTTCAAGTAGCACTGATGAATCTAAAGGAATGCGGACACCGCATTTGTGGAATATAAAGTAACATAATGGGAGACTAACACCCAAGGAGAGAAGAGATAAGGGCCAGGAGGATTGCTTCATGGCTTGGAAGCTGGCCTCATATGCTGGGGGAAAAGGCAGCTGGGACAGAGAAGGGACCCCCAAGTAAAGGATGCTTGAAGGGCTCGCTCGGGATGGAGATTCGGGCTGAAAGTAGACTATGGACCGAGCAGGATGGCCGCTTAGTACCTGTCCTGCAAACCACAATACCCAAGAGGAGAGAGAGAGTAAGAGGGAATGTGCCTGCCACAGAGGCAGGGGGAGGGATGGCGGGAGGGATACTGGGAACACTGGTGGAGGAGAAATGGGCACGGGCAGAGGGTTGGGTACTCGATCACTGCACGACTGAAACGTAATCACAAAAGTTCCTAAGTCTGTAAGTCTGTATAAAATTTTTAAAAAGAAAAAAAAATTATTTACTCTGCTCTGGAAGGATTACGATGCCAGTGAAAGGGGAAACGGGGCCCAAGCTGAAAAAGCAGCCTGAGCCGCAGAGCCGGCAGGGTGAGCAGAAAGCAGCGTACTGAAGTGGGTCTCGGTCTCTGGCTGAGCGGCGGAGGGGAAGGAAGTGAAAGGGCTGTGACGGCTCTCGTGTGGGTGCTCCCGGGCTGCCTCTGAGAGGAAACAGAGCTGCAGGGGCCTTGAGATGAAGGGGATGTATGAGGTGAGAGAGAGAACAAGCTGAAGGAGCGTGAATTTATTTATTTAGTTTGCTTTCTGGGGGTCACACCCTGCAATGTTGGGGGGGGGCGCTACTCCTGACTCAGCCACACTAAGGAGTTAATTCTGGCGGTGCTCATGGGGACCATATGGGATGCCAGGGACTGAACCCGGGTCGGGAGCAAGGAGGGCAAATGCCCTACCCGCTGTACTATCACCCTGGTCCAGGGTCCAAAATTTTTCCGTGGCGATGTCTTGATAACGCAGAAATCTGCTCCGTGTCAGGCTCTCGTGAGGCAGGTGCTGGGCGCGCTGAGGTGAAAGGCCTCCTGCCCCTACGTCAAGGGCGCTCAGAGTCTGGTCCCACAAGCAGTGGTGGCAGGGCAATGATGGGGCGCTGTGGGGACACAGAGGGAGGAGCCCCCCTGCTCCCCCCTAGACACGGGTGTTCACCAAAGCAGTGGGAAGTGGGTGATGGAGAACCCTGAGCCAAAACTAGCAGCGATTCCTCAAACACTGGAAGCTGGGAACGGAAAACAAAATTCTGGGCAGCATCAACACTTACGAAGAAATCTAAATAAAAGAGACAGCAAGGGAAGGGGCGGGCGGGAGGTGGGAGGGTTAGAGCAATGTAAGAATCCAGAAGCACTTTCCAGAACCTGAAAAGAGGGAGCAGTAGACAGCTCCATGAACAGGGGAAGGCCGGGGGCCTGACTGAAGGGCGTTTGCCTTGGTCTCAGCCGAGCTCCGAGTTCAATCCCAGGCATCCCACATGTCCCAGAGCTGTGCCAGGGTAATTTCTGAGTGAAGAGCCAGGGGTAACCCGAGCAGAGGGTGTGGCCCCCAGACAAAGGAACAAACCAAAAGTTCTGGAGCGATAGCACAGCGGGGAGGGCATTTGCCTTGCTCGTGTGGCAGACCTGGGTTCGATTCCCAGCATCCCATATGGTCCCCCAAGCACTGCCAGGAGTCATTCCTGAGTGCATGAGTCAAGAGTAACCTCTGTGCATCGTCAGGTGTGACCCAAAAAGCAAAAAAAAAAATTAAAAAAGAAACAAACACAAGCCCAGGGAAGGTCTTCAGAAGGAGAGCACAGAAGAAACAGAATTTTAGGTCACTTTCCTCTCCCACTTCTACCAAGTTTGTTCTAGAACTTATACCTCTCGCCTGAAATTCTAACTGGTCTTCTACCCTTCCCATAATCACTTCCTAATCAACCCCCCGCCTGTCCCCAATGCCCTGGTGCTGGGGACCAAAGCCAGGGCCAGGCAGGCTACCAACAAGTCACGATCACCAGCCCCTACTTCCTAGCCAAGACCCTGAACTGCATCTCACCTGCTCGAAGCCTTCCCCGACGCCTCCCGCTCCCCCAAAGGAAGCACAGTGCCTAACACACACAGTCAGGGTCTCTGCAACAATGTCCCTGCTCAGCTGGTTTTTCCATGATTCCTTCTAGTCTCCATGTCAAATCACAGACTCTGCCAAAACCAGTTTCAGAGTCAATATTCCACCCACCGGATCTGAGCAGTCACTTGTCGCTGCTGAGTGACACTACTTGTCACTCTCAAAGCCACCCTGGGCAGCTCCTGAAGTTCGAAGGTTCCGTTTTATTCCGAGGACTCGAGCCTGACCATCTCCCCCAGCTTGCTGCCCCCCACCCCGGGGCGGGCTGGGGGAGGGGCAGCCCGTCTCGCCAGGCCCCACCGTGTCTGTGGGTCAGTCCCAGCTCTGAGCCTCAACATCCGCTGCCGGCGCTGCCGAGAGAACCAGCGGGTAGTGGGGATCAAACACAGCCTCTACCTCCCCCCCCCACCCCCGGCACGAACGCCAACCCTTTGGGCATCTTCTAGATCCCTGAGTTTGATTTTATGCTCTTTGGAAGAAAGAGAATAATTTAAAGTTAAGGGAGAAGATTTTAAAGAGGGGAGGGGAGGAAGGGGGAGGGAAATCTCACAACTGCAAAAAAGATAATATATTTAGGATCAAATAAATATCCAAGACATGTTAAACAAACAAACAAACAAACAACATTAAAGTACTCAAGGACTGAGAAATCTTGAATCCGTGAAGGTAAGCAATGTTCTGTCAGAAAGACAAGTTCACATCCTAAAGTTCTCTCTTCCCAACCAACGTGAATCTTCAGCATAAAGCAATCGCACCAAAACATGTCCAGAGAGCTGGCCGCTTGGGGGAACAGCCTAGATATTCTATAGTTCACATAAAAAACTAAAAATCACCAAGAAACCGGGGAAAAGGCAAATGGGGACCCAACAAAGGTACCGACTCAAAACATCTAAATCCTCAGTAGAAAGATGAATTTGAAATAAGTTCGTTCAGAAATAGGGCAAAATATATGTAAGAAAGTTTTCTGTTTTTTTTTTAATGAAGGGCGCATCTTTAGAGAGATGTCACCGCTCTCATTCTGCTGTGGCTGCAGTGAGGGGGTGCACACTCCTGGCAGTGGTGCTCACCGGGAGTCACACACTTTAGCTAGCGCTCCTCACAGGTAGAAAAACGTTGAATTAAAAGAGACTGCACAGGGGGCTGGAGCGATAGCACAGCGGGGAGGGCGTTTGCCTTGCACGCAGCCGACCCGGGTTTGATTCCCAGCATCCCATAGGGTCCCCTGAGCACCGCCAGGAGTGATTCCTGAGTACATGAGCCAGGAGTAAGCCCTGTGCATCGCCAGGGGTGACAATAAATAAATAAATAAATGAATGAATAAATAAATAAAAAGAGACTGCACAGGAGTTAAGGTGCTTGCTTCCCACCAGCCAACTCCGATCCCCATCACCACATACGGTTCCCTGAGGACCGACAAGATTTATCCCCGAGCACAGAACTAGGAGCACCACAGGGTGTGGCTCAAAAAAAAAAAAAACCACAAAGAGGGGCTAGAGCCATAGATAGTCCAGCAGGGAGAGCATTTGCATCCCATAGGGTCCCCTGAGCACCACCAGGAATAATTCCTCAGTGCAGAGCCAGGAGGAACCCCTGTGATTTGCCAGGTGACCCCCCAAAAAAAAGAAAATCACTACAAAAACATGGTGGGGGGCCACAGGAGAAAGGGAGAGAGGGGGACGAGAGAGGAAGAGAGAGAGAGAAAGAAACAGGTATGGTGCTTGTCTTGCATAAGGCTGACTCGAACTTGATCCCCAGCATCTCACAGGGTCCCCCATAGGGTCCCCAGAACACTGCTGGGAGTAATCCTAGTGCAAACAGGAGTAAGATCTGAACACTGCCAGGTGTGTGGCCCAAACCAAACCAAATCAAAACTCCAGAGAAACAAAAAATTCAAGTGTTTGGGAGGGAGAGGGAGAGGGGGAGAGGGAGAGAGGGAAAGGGAAGGAGTGAGGGAGAAGGAGGGAGAGAGGGAAAGGGAAGGAGAGAGGGAAAGGGAAGGAGAGAGGGAAAGGGAGGGAGAGAGGGAGAAGGAGGGAGAGAGGGAAAGGGAAGGAGAGAGGGAGAAGGAGGGAGAGGTAAAGGGAAGGAGAGAGGGAAAGGGAAGGAGAGAAAGGAGAGAGGGAAAGGGAGGAAGAGAGGGAGAAGGAGGGAGAGAGGGAAAGGGAAAGAGGGAAAGGGAAGGAGAGAGGGAAAGGGAAAGAGAGAGGGAGAAGGGAGAGAGGGATAAAGGGAGGAGAGAGAGGGAAAAAAGGAGAGAGGGAGGGGTAGAGGGAAGAGATAGCGAGAGGGGGGAGAGGGAGGGGGAGAAGTGGAGAGGGGGAGGGGGAGAGGGCAAGAGGGGAGGGAGAGAGGGAGGGAGAAGGAAATTTCAACAGGCTGAGTACAAATCTGGCCCCATCTCCAGCCCCCCCACCCCGAAGCATTCCAGGAGTCGCCCCTGAACACCACCAAGTGTGGCCCCTAAACAAAAACAACTCCCGCACCCCCCAGACTCAGGTGTTCGCCTCCGGTACCAAGAGTCACGAGCCGCAAAGAAGCCTGGGCCCGTGCCGGCCTCCCCCCACTGCCCTCCCGGAATGCCCAGGCCGCAGGGGCACGAGAGGAAGGCGCCGTGGACACTCACCTACGTAGTGCATGTTGAGGGCCAGGTACTTGTACTGGAACAGGGGGTTGTTGCTGAGGCTGCTCCGCTGGATCTGCTGGAAGAAGGAGCTGACGTCCCAGCGGTACAGGACGTCCAGCAGCATGATGCTGGGCACCCTCAGCGCCACGTTCAACACCGCCTCCAGCTTCTCCCGTGCAGCCATGGCTTGGTTTGGTTTGGGGTTTTTTTTTGTTTGTTTTTTTTTTCTTGGAGCGGACCTAACGTTCAGGGGAGACAGAACAGAGGGAAGCCAAGCGGTTAGTTGTCTGCAGACGGTCACTTGACCGCACACAAAGACGGTGTTACAATAAAAGGTGCAACTCCCCAGCCACCGTCGACCACACCTCGGCCAGTCTGCAGAAAGAATCCCGCCCCTGTGTTTCCCCACGGACGCTTCCCCACAGCTCTGCCTGAGGTTGAGATCCTGGGTTCTCGGGTTCTTGCTTTGGCAGTCCAAGGCTTCCCACGAGCAAGGCAAGCGCGCCGACCACTGTTCTTCATCCCCAGAGCCCCGCCACCCACCCAAAAAAAATGGTCAGCCCCCAAACTTTTTCAAAAGCCCTCTGGCTTGGAATCTAGGGACTTAACAAAGCAATCCTCTAGCAACTATGGAAACACTGTAGCTTTTGGCCAACTAACTTGAAAAGAATACCCTGAGAGGCCCTTTTGAAAGGGGGGGGAGGTTAAGGCTGCTTGCTCACCTTGCCTGAAGCCAACCCCGGAAGTGACCCCCTACCTGAGCACTGAGCCAATAGTAGCCAACTCTTGTAGCCAACTCAACACCACCCATAAGCCCAGAGTTCAAGGGCTGGAAGAGGAGTAAGGGCTCAAGGCACCTGGCTTCCATGCAGCCCACCTTGCTTAGAGCTCCCACAATGCAAGGTATGGCCTCCACCCAATAATAATAATTATATTAAAATATATAATATAATAATAATAATAATTTTAAAAGGCAAATTTTAAATAGCATGTGAAAAAGCATAAGGAACTCAATAAAAATTCTAGATGAGAGGGCAAAGAAATAATTCAGCGGCCGAGACAGCTCATGGTCCCCCAAGCCCCACCGGAGCAACCCTTGACAGAGAGACACGAGAAAACCCTGAGCACCCAGATACTCCCCCAAAATAATTGTAAAAGAACGTACTTAACTTACAGCCATCGCCTAGTCTTGCCTTTCCCTTTACATTCAAAATAAAAGCGCAAAACATGAATGTCCCTGAACTAGGTACAAAGCCGAGAACCAGAGATACAGAGAGGAAGCGCTGCTGGTAACATTATTTCCTTTACATATTGAGAGTCAATATGTCAACATCCCATAACCTGCCTTCAAGTAGGAAAGTAACACTCATCAAATTCTTCCGGGGATATGGACCAGGGCAGCAGGGGGAGGGTACAAGCCTTGTCCTTGCTTAGCAGAGAAGGAGGAAGTTCACAGAAACCCTCTTCTGAAGGGAACAACTCACACATGGGTTGTTTACCTGCTGCAGCTAATTAGTCCAAGGAATTAAAGGAAAGAGAATGGGACACCCGAACAGGAAGAAAGGACATTTTCAGAATAAGATCATTCTGGATTGTTGGCTCTAACAACATCCTTTTAAGAATTTTGCTGAGAAAGCGAAACACATCTCTGGGCTTGGCAGTGATTTCAGACTTACAGGACAAATGAAAACATTTATTTCTGAAGAAAATTACAGTGACAGATTGCTATGCTATGGTTAAATATTTGTCAGAATTTCCATCTTACCCTCTAATTTTCATCGCTTTCCAGCTAAAATAGTTTGGTGTTTATTTTTAACAGCACTTTTAACTTGGCATATTATTAATAAAGGTTTTTCAATCAAGGAGAAACTGATTCCACTGATCACAGACATGTATCATTCCCATCATCCAAACACTTTTATAAACTTCACTAATGATGCAGAATTAACATTTTTAGGGGCCGAAGAGATAGCACAGCGGGTAGGGTAGCAGACCTGGGTTTGATCTTTAGTATCCCACATGGTCCCCCGGGCATGGCTGATCCCTGAGCACTGCTGGAAGCAGTCACCCCTCGATCCCCCACCCCCCCAAAAAAAAAAGAATTAACATTTTTTAAATCCTGGTTCTTTTCTGAATCCTACTAATTCTAATTACTTTAAAATGAATGCACTAGACCCCTACCTTTGATAATTTTCTTAAGAAAAAAATATATTTGGAGAGTCAAAACCAATAACTATGTTTAAAGGCAGAAAACAGGACTAAAAACTAAAATCCCTAATTAACATGTATTGTAATTTACACCAACCTTCTCAGAGTTTTATTGAATGAAAGAAAAAATTCTTGGGGCTGGCGAGAACAGGGAAGGTGCTTTTCCTTGCAGAAGGTGGACCCAGGTTGCATCCCGGAGGGTCCCCCCCACCCCGTCCCGCCCCGCCAGGAGTCATCTCTGAATACAGAACCAGGACGAGCCCCTGAGCACCACAGAATGTGGCCAAAA
The DNA here is from genome assembly GCF_027595985.1 of Sorex araneus. Classification (NCBI taxonomy): domain Eukaryota; kingdom Metazoa; phylum Chordata; class Mammalia; order Eulipotyphla; family Soricidae; genus Sorex; species Sorex araneus. Next base: position 251,762,507 of record NC_073303.1, read on the forward strand.
ACAAAACAAAAAGTCTCAGGAAGAAATGAAACAAAATATTCGCTTCACATTCAGCAGTGGGACTGGGCTGATTTTCTTTTTTTAATCCCCTTCTATTTTTCTCTGCTTGCAATTGTTCCAGAACAACCATGAATATACTATAGGGGGACCCCTGCTCCCATAAAAGATTGGGCTCGGTCCAAACACTGGATGGCTCTACAGCACATCCAGAAATGATCTGCTTACTCTGATGGCCACGCTAGTGACTGCACACACTCTTTGAGAATTTATTTCAAAGTGCAGAAAAACTCTAGATTTTTCTCCCAAACCAGCAGTTACAGGTAAAATATATAAATAAATAAATAAATACATACATACATACATGGCCCAAGATAATCCCACTGATGGGCTTTATACGATCCTGACTTTTTTTTTTCCCTGTCCCTAGAAACCAATATAAATCCCTCTTTTGGCTGAGGGTAGTGCTTGCAGGATCCACTTATCTCATCTGATTCGGGGCTTTAGTTTGTTTTGCTTGAGCTTGTTTTGGAAGATGATGTGCTGCGGTGCTGGAACCACAGAACCCGGGGCCCTACTGCCGAGCTACACCCCCAAACTGCTGAGCCTGCTGAGTTATTTTTAAACGCACCCCCAGTTCATCACTTACTGTAGTTACTCAAGGGTAAAAACATTTCAACACCACCAACAACAAAACAATCCTACATTGGAAACCTAACTCTAAACTGGATGAGGGGGAATTTTTTTTCCTTTTCGTAATTCTTGCAGAAGATCGTCCCCCCAAAGCCGCTCGTAAGTAGCACCGTTTGCTCTTCGCCACCACTATTCCAGACTTACAGAGAAAAAAGGAATAAAAAGAAAACCGGGTCCCTTAAAGCTGTTAGCACAAAAAAATACCAAGATGACAGAACCCGCAAACTCCACCACATAATACACGGGAAGCTGGACAAGTCCGAGGCAAGAGGGCTCTAGGGCAGGATGGAAAATGCCCGTTTGGTAACAAGTCTATTACTTAGTATCTGCTCCATTTAGTTCTGTATGTCAGGGCTATCGGAGCAAGTCCCTGCAAGCTAACCATGTTAAAAGGGATCGGGAGAAAACACTTTTTTTATTTGTTTCTGTTTTTCGGCCACACCCAGTGGAGCTCAGGGATCACTGTTGGCGGGCTGGAGGGGGCTAGACAGGGTCCCAGGGACTGGCAACTTCGTGCAAGGCAAGCACCCTCCCTGCTATGCTACTGAGTCTCGGAGGAAACAAACTTTAAAGCTTGAGAATCAATTCTAAATTACTACCCACAAGAGTTGTGGAAGGAAAACGGGGGTGGGGCTGGAGGGAATCTAATCCAAATTAGTGCCACGTGAAAGGGTGGTGGCCACCACGAATACTAACACTACAGGGGTCGGAGCCTTAGTACACCTAGTGTGGTGTTCGCCTTCCGAGTGGTTGACCCAGGTTCGATCCCCGGCATCCCATATGGTCTCCCGAGCACCACCAGATTCCTGAGCACAGAGCCAGGAGTAACCCCTGAGAACTGCCAGGTGTGCCCCCCCCAAAAAAATGCTAATACTACATTACAGGCACCACACAATACGCTAAAATACCCTGTAAGCAGACACCTGAAATTACTCACACCTGCCAAGTATTACAAATGTGAAATAAAAACGGAACGTTCTCTTCCAAGACATCTATCCTACTGCAGAACTCTGGCTCAAGATTTATGTCTGAGTGGAACAGAACTCAAGAATTGCCTGAGAACCAACATATCCAAAATAACCCTAGACAATGCGCAGGAGTGACAAAGGCAAAAAAAAAAATTTTAAAGCTTCACAGCTCTAGAGTCAGATGTTTGAACTGCTGTTCTTTCTGCCCTGATGTATTATCCTAATCTACACACATTCTACTCTCCATGCAAGAGTTTACAATTTTCTCCTTATGGTCAAGAATGGAGAACACTCAAGAATGGCAGGACAGGGGGCTGGAGCGATAGCACAGCGGGTAGGGTTGCCTTGCACAGCGGGTAGGGCCTTGCACGCGGTGGACCCGGATTCGATTCCCAGCATCCCACAGGGTCCCCTGAGCACTGCCAGGAGTGATTCCTGAGTGCAGAGCCAGGAGTAACCCCTGTGCATCTCGAGGTGTGACCCAAAAGCCAAAAAAAAAAAAAAGAAAGAATGGCAGGACAGGGCCAGAGCGATAGTACACTAGGTAGGGCGTTGGCCCTGCATGTGGCCGACCCAGGTTTGATCCCAGGCATCCCATGAGGTCCCCCGAACACCACCAGGTTCATTCCTGAGTACAGAGCCAGGAGTAACCCCTGAGCATCGCCAGGTGGGACCCAAAAAGAGTGAAAAAAAGAACACTCTCAGTGGTGGAACACTTGTCTTACATGTTTGAGGTCCTGGGCTAGTCCCATCAGCTCTGCCAAAAAAACAGTAAGATTTTTTAAATTGTCTCCCCTGAAACTGTGAAAAGAATTAGAAACAAATCATACTCCAAAACAATGCCTTAGCGAGTAAAATGTGATACAAGCGAAGAAATGCTCACACAGTAAACCAGCTTTTAAAAAAATATTTTTTTTTTAAAGATCTGACAAAGACCAGTTTCACTGAGTGAAACTTCCAGGAGGGGAAGCAGTCATCCTTTTACAAAAACAGCCATGGCTTGTGCAAGACTTACGTGGCAGAGTTCACACTGGGGAGGGGATGTGCTGGGACCCTACACGGTCCCCAAAGCGCTGTGTCACTTGGGTTTGAATAGGACCAAATCCAACGTAGTATTCCCAACACCTACTTTTTCAAAAGGCCTGGCTCATCTCTACGTCCAAGAACCACGGAAAATGAGGAAGAGAAACGGGGAGTGTGATTTACCAGGGAAGGAGGTTTCACACCTCCGAGACAAAATTCCCATTTTAAGACCAAAAAAAAAAAACCCAAACCCATCTGACCCAATTGAAAAATGACTTGCTACGTACGGCGCTTTCAGGGCGCCCAAGCCTGAGGGTTTCCACACCTAAGTCCCCCATCAAACAGAGTAACAACAAAACTATAATTCCTCATTAATCTCCTTTCTCAGACCCATCCAATTAAAGGGGAGGGAGGGAGGGAGGGAGGCGGAAATTTCCGCCATCCGCTAAAACAAGATTTTCTGGCCATGCACTTTGAGAATGGCAGGCCCTGAAAACCCTCGGCGGGCAAAGTCAGTGAGAACCTCTGGAATCCTTAGCCGAAAAAAAATTAAAAAAATCAGCCGAATACTGCCAGCCCGGAGAGCGCATTTCTTACATAAGCTCCGCACGCGCTTTAAATAGAGCTGGTCCTCCCGCTCCCACTCACCGCCAGCGAACTTTGCGTGCACCTGATTCCCACGTCAAACTACTAGCGATCCTTGTAGGGGTTGTGTGTGTGTGTGTGTGTGTGTGTGTGTGTGTGTGGTTGTTTTTTTTTTTTCCCTCTCTCTCTTTTGTCCCCAACAGTCAAGAGCTGGAGCCCGCTCCAAACACAAGGGCCATTTTTTTCCACTTCAGGAGCCAGACGGAGGGAAAAAGGGAAAGAAAAAAAAAAAAGAGTGTCTCCCTCTGCCATTGGGCGCTGAGCCTGGGTCACGACTGCAGCACCCACAGCCAGCTCATCCTTTGGGCAGGAGTCAAGATTCAGCGGAACTGCACGCTCTGCTTCCAAAAAGAAAAAAGAAAAAAAGGAGGGGGAGGGGGAGGGGGGAAGAAAGACCCCCGTTCCCCTTTCTACCTCTTCCTCCTCTCCTGCCCGTTTCCTGTTTCCTGCGGGCCGGGATCGCCAAGCCCTGCATGCATCTTTGGAGGCCTGCTTCTCCGCAGAAGCCCCCCTTTAGCCCGCGCCCGGCACCGCCTCCCTCAACCCCCCCTCACAGCGCCTGGCGGCTCGCAGACGCGTTTGAACTATAGTAACCCCGGCAGCCCGGCGCGCAGCGAAGCGGGCGGCGGCGAAGGCCACAAGCAGCAGCAGCAGCAGCAGCGGACGCTGCCGCCGCCGCGGGGCTATAGGGGATTACATTCCCGAAAACTCTGCCAAGGCGCGGAGAGGCCCGTGCCAAGGGAAGCTCCCTCCCGTCTGGCCCGGGGTGCCCGGCTCCCCGCGCCACGCTGCAGCGAGCCCGGGGTGCAGGGCGCGGGCTCAAGTGCAATGCCCCGCCCAGGGCGCGGGGGGCTCCTTGGCAGAAAGGGAGGGCTGGAAAAGGGAGGGGGGGGATTCGGCACCAGGCTGGGGAAACCCTAGGAAGGAAAGAATGGGAAACAGGGTGTGGGGGGAGAGGGTGCCCACCGGGAAGGGAGGAGCGGAGCGGCGAAAAGGATGCCCGGGCGAAGAAAAAGGCTGGGCGCGGGCCTTGCGCGCCCCCCCCCAAAAAAAAGAATCACCGCAACGGGGGGGATTGAAAAAAGAATTATAAGGAGAATTAGGGGGAGCAGACTGAGTTTGGGCGGAGGGGACCCTGGAAGGAGAAAGGGAAGGCAGCCTGCAGGCAGGCGCGGACAAAGCCGCCCGCGAGGGAAAGTTGCAAGTGGGGGAGAGAGAAGCAGAGCAGCTGCCCGACGTGGGGGCTCGCGCCAGGGCAGGGCCAAAGGGGGGCGGGGGGGGAGAAGGCCCTGGACCCGGGGGTGCTCGGGCGCGGGGCATCTCAGGAATGCCGGAGGGAGGTGATGGATGGAGGCGCGCGCGGGGGGCGGCGCCGGCGGCGGGAGGGGGCTGGGCGCGGGGCCCCGGCCGGGGGAGCGGGGAGGCGGAGGAGGGGGGGATGCCGCGGGGGACCCGGGGGCAGGAGCGAGGGGGCGCGGGGTGGGGAAGGGGAGGCCCGGAGCGGTCACCTGGGGCTGCGGCCTCCCTCGCCCTCCGCAGCTGCCCGGCTCGGGCCGGGGATGGCGCGGCTCACAGCGGCGGCTCCTCCGCGCCGGGCCTGGCGGGCTGCGTGCGGCGGGGCGGCGGCGGCGGCGGCGGCGGCGGGCCGGGCCGGGCGGTCCTCATCGTCCGCGGCGGCGGCGGCGGGCCGAGCCCCTCTCAGCAGCCGGCGGCGGCCATGGCCTCCAGCGCGCGCGCTCCTCCCGCCCCCGGCGCTGCGCTGCGCGCCCGCGGCCCGGCTCCCGCTCTGCGCCTGCGCGCGGCGCCGCCCCGCCGCCTCCAGCGCGCGCGCGTCTCCCCCCGGCCCCCGCCGCGCGCGCGTCCCCCTCCCTCCAGCATCAGCCGCGCGCGCGCGCGCGCTTCCTCCCCTCCACACACACACACACACACACACACACACACACACGCACGCACACGCACACGCACGCACCGCCTCCGGCCGACCCGCTCGGGGGATGCGCGCGCCCTGCCGAACCCACGTGCGCTCTGGCTCTCGCGCGCTCACACCTGCGCTCACCTGCCAGGCCCACGTGGTGGGGGATAGGGACGAGCCTGTGGGCGCTACTCGCCCCCCTTCACACCTCCCCCCCCACATAGACACTGGCCACAGGGTCGCCCGCGGGAGCATCTGCCCCTCTGCCCCTCTGCCCCTCTGAAGTGCTTCAGGGCCGGGGAGCGCTCGTCCATCTGGGATGGCCTGCAAGGCCTCCAGATGATGTAGCAGTGGATGACGGAAGGAGGAAGGAAGGAAAGAGAAGGAAGGAAGGAAGGAAGGAAGGAAGGAAGGAAGGAAGGAAGGAAGGAAGGAAGGAAAGAAGGAAGGAAGGAAGGAAGGAAGGGAGAAAGGAAGGAAGGAAAGGAGGGAGGAAGGAAGGAAGGAAGATAGGAAGAAAAGAAGGAAGGAAAGAAGATAGGAAGGAAAGAGAAGGAAGGAAGGAAAGGGAGGAAGGAAGGAAGGAAGGAAGGAAGATAGGAAGAAAAGAAGGAAGGAAAGAAAGAAGGAAGGAAAGGGAGGGAGGGAGGAAGAAAGGAAGGAAGGGAGAGAAGGAGGGAGGGAGGGAGGGAGGAAGGAGTGAGCGAGTCAGGTGTCTTCCCTGCAAACACTCCTGACAAGTGCCAAGCCTTGGCCCAGTGTGTCGGAAGAAGGCTGTAGTAGAGTGACTTGCAGTGGTAGGAGTCTGTTTGCCCTGTGCTCTGTCCAGGGGCAGAGGAGAGGTCAGTGTACACATCCTCTTTCGGGAGGCCAAGGAAGCCTATGGAAGGTCAAGGAAGCTCTACCCCGCGTCACTTGGCGTCACTTGGCACTGACGTGTATGGCCTTAAATTAAATGTAAACACACCTGTGGGTGCAGGAAGTGTTCCCCCCCACTCTCGCACAAAACGAGGCCTGAAGCACTGTTGTGTGTGCCCAGAGCCAACCATGACAGTGCTCCTCTCTCGGGCCTGGCAAGAACCCTTATTCTGGCTTTTCAGTGTCCCTCCCTCACCTGACAGTCCCCTGACCCACCCACCCCATGTCCCCTCCCAGCCACGTTCCTCTCCTCCCCTCTCCCTGCCCCCCACCCCCCCACTCATGTTCCTTGTCTCGGTAAGTTCCTGGAGAGCCAGCCACTACTAGAAACCTCTCTGGGCCTTGATGTTGGCACCGCCTACGTACACAAATACGTACACAAAGGAACACACCCGGGAGTGGCTGCAATGTTGCATGTTGCGACACTCCTGAATCTTGCTGATACTGCCTCAGCTGCTGCATGTCACAAGATAAATTACTGCCCGCTCAGCTCTACCGAGCCCCGTCTGCAAGAACTCACCCCATCCCTGGTGGGAATGCTGTGTGATCAGGTCTCTGATGGGTCTGTGTCGAGCGCATACCATTTCTTATACATCTACCACCTCGACATCTACAATTTCTTTTTTTTTTTTTGGCTTTTTGGGTCACACCCGGCTATGCACAGGGGTTACTCTTGGCTCTGCACTCAGGAATTACTCAGGGGACCATATGGGATGCTGGGAATCGAACCCGGGTCTGCCATGTGCAAGGCAAACGCCTTAACCACTGTACTATTGCTCCAGCCCCTCAACATGTACAATTTTTTGTACAGTCCAGCGTCCACACTGCATGAAGCTTCAAAATCAAGGAGAGTGGGCTGGAGCGGTAGCACAGCTGGTAGGGCGCTTACCTTGCACTCCGCCTACCGGACTCCATCCCTGACATCCCAGATGGTCCCCTGGGCGCACCAGGAGTGACCCTTGAGCACAGAGCACAGAGCCAGGAGCAAGTCCTGAGCACAGCGGGGTGTGGCACAAAAAATAAAAATTAAAGAATAAAATATATGGGGGTTCAGGGACACTGCTCAAAAGGCTGATACACAGGCCTTAATGAGACACAATATTGTAGGTCCCCCTCCCACTCCCCCACTGGCCCCTGCCCCACATCAGATCTGGCAAAAATTATGTCCAGGAGTGGTCCCAGGGTCCAAGCACTACTGAGACAAGACCCCTCCCCCACCATCACTGTAGCACTGTATCAATGTCACCCTGTTGCTCATCGATTTGCTCGGGCGGGCACCAGTAATGTTTCCATTGTGAGACTTGTTACTGTTTGGGGCATATCAAATATGCCACAGGGAGCTTGCCAGGCTCTGCTGGGTGGGCAGGATACTCTCAGTAGCTTGCCGGGCTCTCCAAGAGGGATGAAGAAATTGAACCCAGGTCGGCCGCATGCAAGGCAAACGCCCTACCCGCTGTGTTATTGCTCCAGCCCCCACACACACACCATACAAATATACACAGGAGGGGCCAGAGAGATAATACAGTGAGTAAGGTGCTTGCCTTACACGCAGCCAACCTAGGTTTGGTTCCCGCACCCCAAAGATCCCCTGAGCACCACCAGGAGTGATTCTTGAGCACAGGACCAAGAATCACCAGGAGTAAGAGCCCTGAGCACCATCAGGTTTGCCACCTTCCCAAACTCCAAATATATATGGGAGTATAAGATATCCAGGTGTATAAGAGTAAGTTGGGGTCGTGGCTTCATTTATATAGTACTTCACAAGGATACTGGGGCAGCTTCGATCTTTATTTTTGCTTTGCTTTTTGGGTCACACCCAGCTATGTGCAGGGGTTACTCCTGGCTCATGCACTCTCAGGAATTACTCCTGGCAGTGCTCGGTGAACCATATGAGTTGCTGGGAATCAAACCCGGTCAACCGAGTGCAAGGCAAATGCCCTACCCTCTGTGCTATTGCTCCAACCCCACCTTCAATTTTTTTAAATGAAGGAATAAAATATGATAAAAAAGAAACGTGGGAGTATGCATAAAGTTTATTTAAAATATTGCCATTTTATATAAGGGATTTGGGCCATCGTGGTTTTCTGTATTGGGGTCCTCGAGCCAAGCCCCCAGGACTGTGAGCCAGCTGGATTCCGAAGCCCTCCATGACACTGTGGCATGTGCACATTCAGTGATAAACCCCCAGTTCTCAGGAACCTTTGTCTCTTGCTAAAATTGTAAAAGCGAGCTCTACTTTTAGAAAATGTCTCCCTGGAGGCATCAGTCAATCCAATTCACAGCAAGTTCCCTCCACAAGTTTGACAGCTCTATAGAAGCCAAGTTTTAAACATTTCTGGGGACTGTGTTGCCAACTCTATCCAGCCACCTTTCCTGGGGGGTGGTGATGGGGGGGTGCTCCTTTAGCTTCATCATGACTTTGACAAGACTGCAGAGGTCATGGGACTGGAGCAATAGCACAGTGGGGAGGGCGTTTGCCTTGCACGCGGCTGACCCGGGGTCGATTCCCAGCATCGGAGCATCGCCAGGAGTAATTCCTGAGTGCGTGAATCAGGAGTAACCCCTGTGCATTCCCAGGTGTGACCCAAAAAGCAAACAAACAAAAAAGAAAAGTAGAGGTGATGGGGCTGGAGCGATAGTACAGTGGGGAAGGTGTTTGCCTTGCACGCAGCTGACCCTGGTTCAATCCCCGGCATTCCACATGGTCCCGCAAGCACCGCTAAGAGTAATTTCTGAGTGCAGAGTCAGAAGTAAGTCCTGAGTATCACTGGATGTGACCCCCCAAAAAAAAAACCCTCATAGAGATCACATAACTCAGGACTGATACAGAATCTTCCCGAAATGGAGAACGACTTTCCTTGGTCTCGTTTCCCCCGACCCCCATTTGGAGCAACTTTACTCCTCCTTGTCAAAAAAACACATAAGGTCAAATGCAAATTACGTTCATGTCCAGGCCTATACAATTTTCATTTCAAGTGGGACTGATTTATTCTTCCACGGTGAAATGCAGAACCTTGACAAGCCATACCTTTTGCATAGTTATTAGATTCGTGTGCTTTGTTTAAATGGAGTCAGTGCCTGCCCCCCCCCATCCCTTATCTTTTCTTTTTAATTTTTATTTAGTTACTTTTGGTTGGGGGCCTTGTCCAGCAGTACTCAGGCATCGCTCCTGGTGGGCTGGGGGCCATATAGGGTTCCAGGGGGCATCTAACCAGGTGGGCAATGTGTACGACAAGCCCTCCCCTGTCCTTTTTTTAAAAATTGTTTTGGGGTCACACCTGGCAATGCTCAGGGGTTACTCCAGACTCTGCACTTAGGAACTACTGCTGGCGGTACTCAGGAAACCTTAAGAAACCATCGAACTCAGATAGGCCGCGTGCAAGGCCGGTGCCATATGCACTCTATATCTCTCCAGCCTCTCACTTTTCCTTTCCTTTAAAGGGAAAACAGAAGACTTCCAAGTGTTTCCAAACCCTCCCTGTACATACTCTGGACTTGTCAAAACAGGGACGAGTCACGTGTCTCTTTCACCTTTGAATTTTATGGTGGCTGCCTGTAAATGCTGAGGTTCAAAACAAGCAAAGACAATTACTCCGGTAATGAAAGGGTTACTGCTATTATATTGCTGCTAGTCCAGTTTCGGGAAAGCACTGCACAGCCGGAAGCTGGTAACTGAACCAAACTACAAGGCAAAGGGTTTAAGAAGAAAGGGAGGGGGGGTGAGGTGCAGTGGAGAGGCTGTTCACAGGAAAGGCAGTTGCGATGTCAAGAAAGTGCTTTCTCGAGGCAGCCGAACCCACTCAAATCAGAAAAAGTAGGGACAAAACTCAGCAAAAAGTCCTAGAAGCAAGCTTAAGGAACTGTCCTGAGGCTCAGCCTAGACATAACAGGAATTAAACTAAAACACTGGAAGGAGAGAAGTGGATATTTATGACCACGGAACTGCAAAGTGCTCAGGATTTCCAAGGCTATCTTCCTGCTCACTCAGTTTAGGGGACACTGATGAAGATGTCAGCTCAAAATCCAAAAGAGTGCGTATTCGTTTCAGATCTCGACATTGCAAAAGATTAGTCCTTGGATTCCTTGTGAAATCCAGCGTAGCTGATAATCATATAGACAGAGTCCTGTATTGTAGATCTGCAGGGATCTGATGGCCAGCTCATGAAGCAACGTTTCCTTGGTTCAGAGACAAGATATCACATAATAGATTCCACATAATGGGACCAAAATTGGAAATACGGGAGAAAAGAGAATTTTCGTGTATTGATTCATTTAACTCGCTTTATCCATTCCTACTATTGTCTGGACACTGGAGGTTTTCTCTGTCCAACTGAAAAGTAGTTAACTTTCTCGAAAAGACAGATCTAAATGATACACAGAACCTCATTCAACCAGGCTCCAAATCTTGGTTTAATTCTGAAAGTCGATTATAAGAAAACAACAAAGTTCATCAGGCAGTGTGGCTTAGAGGGGACAGTCACTCTTTTCCTCATTTTTACATATTGTAAAACATATATATGTATGTGAATGTGTGTGCTGTGAAACATGGGAGATAATTTACATGCCATACAGCTATTACGCAGAGTCTCTTGCCTGCAGGCCTGGCTGTCTTTCCCGGGGGCCCCTCAGAGGGGATGGGCTCCAGCTTCCCTCCCTGCCCTGAGCAGAGCTCCCAGTGGCCGAAGACATCTGGAGCCTAACCACAGCCATGCTCAAGGCCCCTTTCCACACGTTCAGATGAGCCTCATGCATGAAGGTACCGGCAGAGGAATCCAGGTGTGTGGGACCCGGGGCTGAGACCTCCAAGCCTGCTCGGATCGGGACTGGGCCTGCTCCACCCAGATTTCCCATTTCCCAATAGCTAGGCGGTCACACCCAGGGACTGCCCCTGGCACCGTGTAATCCCACCCACGGCCAGCATCCAGAGACTTAAAAGCAAGCTCCCGGAAGCGCTTTGAGGCCCCGAGATATCTTATAGCCTACTTCTCCCTCTGGGAGAAACTGGCAAGCTACCAAAAGTTTCTTGCCCACATGGAAGAGTCTCACGAACTCCCCATGGTGTATTCATATGCCAAAACCAGTAACAAGCTGGGTCTTATTCCCCTGACCCTGAAAGAGCCTCCAATGTGGCATTGTTGGGAAGGACGAGTAGAGAGAGGCTTCTAAAATCTCAGGGCTAGGACGAATGGAGACGTTACTGAGACCACTCAGTAATTTGAGAAATTACTTCGAGAAACCACTTCGAGAAATTCGAAGATCAAAGGGATGACGATGATGATGATGATGACAGCTATTATAAGGTTTAGAAATCAGTGGTTTTTAGTATATTCACAAAATGATGAAATCATCAACATAATCCATCTTCCAACATTTCCCTTGTCCCCTCCATCCAAAATAATCCCTGTGTCTTAATAAGAACTCCCCCTTTCTACCAGCCTTCAGCAACCCAGAATCCTCCAACCCAGAATACAATTTTGTCTATTGTGACACTTCCTATCAATGAATTCATAGGAGATGTGACCTTGAGCTCTGCCTTATTTCACGTGGCATGCTTCTAAGCTGAAACCTTCGATGGTAGCACACATTGGAATATCATTTTCTTTTACTGCCAAATAAAATATTATTGCAGAGATAGAGCACATTTACTCATTCACCAGCTGATGGACCCTGGGGTCATGCCCATCTTTTTGACCCTTGTGAATAGTGTTGCTGGGAACATTTCTGTTACGTGTGGATGCAGTTGGCATTTGTCCCGGGCGGGGAGGCGGGGGTGCATATGCTTAAGAGCAGAATTGAATCGCTGAGCTCTATGGTCATTCAATGTTGAACTTTCTGTTTGTTTGAGGGCTGCACTCAGCCCTCAAAGCACCACCGAGTGCTCAGGGCCTATACCCCACTCGGTGCTCAGTGGCTGATGCCAACAGTACTTGGGTGACCACGTGTCCAGGGGCTAGAACCAGGGCATCCTGCATATAAAGCGTGTGCGCAACCCATTGAGCTCTCGGGCCCTTTCCTATGTTTAACTTTTGGAGGAACAAACCAGACTGTTTTCTGCAGCCCGAAATTCCACATTTCCCCCAGCAAAGGATGAGATGCACAAGCCCCGACTGGTTGGATCTCGGCCCCTCTGCCAAATGTTTCCCATTTATCATCTGTTACACAGGGGTACTGATAGCATCTCCCTCGCTGCTACAGAGAAAAATTAATAAAATGATGCATGCTAATATTTCTGGCACCAAAAAAAATAAGCCCTCCGTGCATGCTATTAGTTCCTTTGCATCTCGCTTCTGATATTTGGCAACATGTATGCCGCACTGAGGTCCGAAAGAGATCATTATAACTTCCTCTTTGCAGTAAGAAATGCAAAATATTGATGCTGAATCTTCTCAGGGAGAAGTAGAAAATTAATATAATTTATACTGTTTTATTACTGATTTTATCTTTTTTGTTATTTGCCGTGGAATATGTACCTGAGATGATATAGGAACAAACCTAGAAACAAGTCGGATGTTTGGTTTGAATTTTTCACATCTTCCTAAAACATTTTAAAAATTCTTTTCCCATCCCCCGTTTTTTATCTTGGAGAGTTTCAAATATTCTGAAAAATCAAATGAATAATCAGTCATATTCTTTGTTTAAAAAAATGTGGGGGTTTAGGGCCACATCTAGATTTAATATCATTAAAATGTGTATAGTTGAAGACAGAGAGAGTAGTACAGTGGGTAGGACACTTCCTTGCAAGCAGCCAAGCTGGGTCCCATCCCCAGCACCACACACAACCCCCAGGCCCCCACCAGGAGTGATCCCTGAGCACAGGGCCAGGAGTCAGCCCTGAGCACTGCTAGTGTGACCGGAAAGACAAAAACAGGTTTGCATACTTGAGAGTAAATTGCAGATATCACGTTCAACCCTTGAAGTCTTCTCTCCAAAAAATTTTTTTTTCCTAATATTACCAAATTCCTTTACCACACCTAATAAGAACATGAATTCCCTTAATATTTGTTTTCCTTTTGTTTGGAGGGAAGGAGGAAAACCAGGGGGGTTTTGCTCAGGGGAGGTTACTCCTCCTCAGCTCAGAACTCAGGGGTACCCAGGCCATGCCTGAGACTGTATGTCACTGTCACTGTCATCTCATCAATTTGCTAGAGCGGTCACCAGTAACGTCTCCATTGTGAGACTTGTTACTGTTTTTGGAATATCAAATATGCCACGGGGAGCTTGCCAGGCTCTGCCATGGGGGCGAGATACTCTTGGTAGCTTGCCGGGCTCTTCAAGAGAGTCAGAGGAATCGAACTCGGGTCGGCCACATGCGAGGTAAATGCCCTACCCGCTGTGCTATCGCTCCAACCTGAAACTATATAGTCCTAGGCATTAAACTTGGGTCTCCCATACACAATACATGCACTCCAGTCTTAAGAGCTTTCTCTCTGAACTCTCTTTTTCATCGGGGAGAGGGGAGCATGCCAATTAGTGCTTTGCAGGGGGGAAGGTGGTTACCAAGCAGTGCCAGTGATCAAACCCGAGTCCAAGGTTCACCATGCAATCCAGTCCTTTCCTGCCATCTCTCTGGCCCTTTCATCTTTCACTGACTAGTCAATATTCACATCATCGCAGTTCTAATACATCTGTTACACAGGAGCTGCCCTTTTTATTTTTTTCCCTAGCCAAGAGGCAACTAAGTTTCACTCGTCGTCCTGGCTTTTCTCTTTCACAAGCCATCTTGGCTTTTGATCCGTCTAAGCGCTTGTCCCTGGTGTGACTCTTTAACCTGAGCCCGTGGGGGTGTTGTTTGGGTTGTCGGGTTTAAACACACTCTCCGACCCAGCCACTTCCTCTTCTTGATTTAGATTAAGCCTGAGATAGGCAAGATTACCAAAGTGTCTGTGTTCATCAGACCTGATCGGCAGGTCCGTAGAAAGGACACTGATTATCACAGACCCTTGTTCGTTGTCGCCCGGTGTCTACTTCTAGGGCTGGCGCCATATAGCACAGCCGGGTAGGGTGCTTGCCTGACATGCAGTTGATCCAGGTTCCGTCCCCGGCATCCCACACAAACCTTGGAGCCCCGCCAGGAGCAATTCCTGAGTGCAGAGACAGGACTTAGCCCTGAACAAGGCCAGGAGTGGCTCCCCAAACAGAACATCAATATCTACTTTTCTTTCTCTCCTTTTAAGACCACCTTGAATATTCTAGTAGTTTCCCCATGATCATAGATGAGCTGATCTATTTGCCCAGGTCCTCTGTGGTTCGTTGAGGCAAGAATGCATGCTATGTGTCAGACCAATCAGAGTGAGACTCACAATGGGGTGGGGTGGGGGCGGGTCCTGAGATGGGGGGGCCGTGTTCACTGAACTATTGACAGCGTGGGAGAGTCAAGTTTCTTTTTCCTGATAAACTTTTTAAAAAGAATTGAGGACCTGGAGTCGTAGGACTGTGGCTAGTACAGCCCACCTGGGTTCAATCTCTGGCACTTCCCTGAACCCCCACCCCCACCAGCCTGCCAAGAGTGACCACTGAGCATAGAGCCAGGAGTAAGCCCTGAGCACAGAGAGGTGTGACCCCCAAAGAAAACAAGATAAATTTTAAAAAGGAATACAATATTTTTGGTGGGGGTGGCGGGGGAAGGGGAGGGGGGTTGGGATTTCTATGGAAACTTTCTTGGGTGCAAAACGGAAAAAAAAAACTAACCAGAAAATATAACCCAAGCTAGTAAAGAACCTAGAACATAAAATATCAGGGGGCTTGGGGGGCTAGAGTGATAGTATAGTGGGTAGGGCGCTTGCCTTGCACGCGGCCGACCTGGGTTCAATCCCCGACATCCCATATGATCCCCCAAGCACCACCAGAGTAATTCCTGAGTGCAGAGACAGGAATAAACCCTGAGAATCGCTGGGTATGACCCAAAGAAGCAAAAATACTAAATAAATAAAATATCAGGGGGCTCTCAGAGGTAAGCTCACTGGTAAAAAAAAAAATTTTTAAAATAGCATCTGCCTTGAGACCATGAGCTGGCTCCCTGGTGCTAACCCTTTGCACAGAATATAGTTCTGATACCTGCCACACGCTACAGAGCCCCATGCCAAATACCGAAACACTGTGTGCAATCTCCAGCACTCAGCCAGACGTGTGCAAGCTCTGCTATTAAAAGATATTTGATCCCCCTGATCAGGCAAGAGGGACCCTCCGATTGCACGTGTGTGAGCCCATGGCAGCTGCCGTAGCATCACAGCTAAGTGCATAGGACCTCCTGGAACACCTCATCAGGCCCTGCCGGGCCCTGCCTCGGTGAACACCACAACCCCAAGTGCTGAAGCCACAAACCAAACATTGGCGGCCCCCCCACCGTGCCGACGCTGTGACAGCAGCCACGAAGGGAAGGGGAGGCTGTGAGAACTGCAGGCTGCAGTCAGCAAGCATCCCCGCCCGCGTCCTTTGAGTCCATTAGCTCATAAATTAGCTTTCATTTCTTTTTTTTTTTTTCGTGAGTCAGCTTGGGTTGTGTTTTCTGTTACTGACATTTTTTTTTAGAAAGGGTTCTAAAGCATTCGATCTCTTGAATCTGCTAGTCGGGGTTAACACAGTGTCATGAAGTAACTGAAATAGATAAAATAATGAAGAAGGAAAGTGTACAGAACTACACTTGTGTACAAAGCCCATGAATTATTGCAGAATGCAAACATTTAACCCTTCCCCAGGAACTAAGGTTCTTCCGCATCTTTTTTTTTCTATTCACGTCTGTCTCACTAACCACCAAGGTAACCATTTCCTGCTGTCAATATTCACACTTCCTGTTCTTGTCAGCTTCAGCGTGACTGCCTAGCTGCTCGCTTCATTTTGCCAGATCTTAAATTCCATCTCCTTGGAATCACTGTCACTGTCACTGTCATCCCGTTGCTCATGGATTTGTTCGAGCGGGCACCAGTAACGTCTCTCATGGAGAGACTTATTGTTACTGTTTTTGGTATATCCAATACACACGGGGAGCTTGCCAGGCTCTGCCGAGTGGGCTCCAAACTCTCGGTAGCTTGCCAGGCTGTCCGAGAGGGGCGGAGGAATCTAACTCGGGTCGGCCGCGTGAAAGGCAAATGCCCAACCGCTGTGCTATCGCTCCAGCCTCTTCTTGGAATCATGCAGTCAAAATCAGGCTTTTTCGTGACTGGCTTTTTCTGCTGAAGATGGTGCCTGAGATTTGGGAATATTGTGGGAAGTAGCAGTTCCTTCACGGCACAGAATTGGAATGGGTGATGGTAACCGCCTCCCTTCCTCCAGGGGCTTCCACTGTTTCAGCTGGGGGCTCCCGTGGATCTGTTGTGATCCACGTGTGTCTGGACCTGTCAGCCGCAGCTCTCGGACACAGGGTTCTTGGGAACAGGCTTACCTGCTGGGCCTCAGAGTCTGCCGGCTCCAGCTTCCTTTGCTAATGCCAGTTTTCCACCCATTTAAACTCCTAGTAACAAAAATCCACTAAGAGTTCCCGTTGCTCTGGGTGCCAGCCTGCCCCTGAGTCAGTCCTATATGCGGCAGCGTGGTAAGCTTCTCGTTTCTGGCTTGCTTTGATTCTCTTTCTTTGGGGCACCAAATATGATTTACAATACCGTGAGTGGTAGTTCCATGCGATAAAACGTTCCAAAACCACATCCTCCGCCAGAGTGCCAGCTTCCCTCTACCTCTGTCCCAGCGTCCCTCCCGCCCTAATCCCCCTTCTCCCCAACTAAAATTCTTTCCATATGATAAGCCTCCCACTGAAAACCAGTTCTCAGTTTCCACTGCCTTTGGGCATTCATTTCTTTCCTATGCATTTTTGCATACCCCCACAGATAACGGAGATCCTGCTGTGGTGGTCTCACCCCTAACTTCATCCAGACCCATCGACGTAGCGGCACCTCGCATGATTTCCATGGTGTATACGGACCACTGTTTCTCTACCCAGTCACCTGGTCTGGGGAAATTGGTTTGTTTCCAGAACTGGGCTACCGTGAACAGTGCTGTGAAAAGCATAGCGGCGCAAATGTCTTTTCCGATTAGAGTGTTGGAGTCTTTGGGGCATCTGCCAAGAAGTAAAACTGCTGGGTCATATGGATGCTCAATTCCTCGTTGGGTTGTTGTTGTTATTGCTGTCATTTTAGAAGCGTCCATTTTCTTTTCCCAAAAGAAAAGATGTTGGGGCTGGAGCGATAGCACAGCGGGTAGGGCGTTTGCCTTGCACGTGGCCGACCTGGGTTCGATTCCCAGCATCCCATAGGGTCCCCTGAGCACCACCAGGGGTAATTCCTGAGTGCAGAGCCAGGAGTGGCCCTTGTGCATTGCCAGGTGTGACCCAAAAAAGCCAAAAAAAAAAAAAAGAAAGAAAAGATGTTGTTGGACCAGCCACAACATCCAAACCAGCAGGGAGAGAGGGTCTCTTTTTCTCTGCCTCCCCACGACACAGGTTGTTTCTGCACTTTGTGATGGGTACCAGCCTCACGGACACGACACGAGTAGAATTTTAACCCGCATTTCCCTAAGTGCCACGGACGTGGAGGACCTCTTATGTTTATTGGCCTCTTGGACTTCCTCTTCTGCGAGCTGCTTAGCCAATATTTCTCCCTGGGTTGTTTACCTTTGGCTTTTGGTTTTGTAATCCTTTGAATATTCTGAATTCCTTGTCAACGATGTCGGTGGTCAAAATCTTGCTCCCGCTTTCACTTTATAAATGACATCTTTGGAGGAATAATAAATTCTTCCATTTCTGGCCTTTTTTTTTTTTTTTTTTGCTGGATAAATACTTGTTGGGAGGCAAGCTGCTTCCCTCTGCTCTGCACGGCCGGCCCCGTCGTAAACCCCGTCCTCGACAGTGAGATCTCTCTGAACTCTCTGTTCCAAACCTCTGCTTTGTTTGTCTCCCCGTGTGCCAACACCAAGCTGTTTCAATGACTGTAGGTAAATAAGAAGTCTTGAGAAGCTGGTACAGTATGTCCTTCACCTGCTTTTGTTTTGTTTGATTCAAGAGGATCTTGGCTCTTTGTGTTTCCTTGTCTATTTTGGAATCGGTTTGTTTCCCGAGATCCCATTGAGATTTGCGGAGGGTAGGAAGGCCACGCTACAATGGGCAGTGCTCAAAGGGTACTTGAGATTTTGTGCTAAGGGGCTGTTCCAACAGCACAATCAGGCCTCCTGCATGCAAAATATGCGCTCAGTCAATGCTCTCAGCCGTCTCTCTTGGGCCCCGGGCCCCCACCTCGCAATTTTTCATTCAACATAAGTGATCTTGAATGTCTTTTATTTCATTAATTGCTAGCTGTCTTGAGCTTCTGATACAGTACTGCTAAGGTAACTTAAAATGTGCTGGGTTAACTTGTAACATCAAGTTAATCCTTAATCCCCAGAACTTCCTGTCCCTCACCCTCAAGGACGTCCAGTCTCTGAGGATTGGAGTCAAATCCTCAGTGGTTTTATTTTTATTTTATTTATTTATTTTTGGCTTTCTTGGGGGGCGGGGGGTCACACCCAGCGATGCTCAGGGGTGACTCCTGGCTCTGCAATTCAGGAATTACTCCTGGCGGTGCTTGGGGGGGACCCTAAGGGATGCCAAGGATCAAACCCGGGTCGGCCACATGCCAGGCAAACGCCCTACCTGCTGTGCTAGCGCTCCCGCCCCCACAGGTGGTTTTAATATGATGTGGACTGAATTGGTTATGGTGGGTGACCATGAAACATATATGTGTGGATGGGAGGAGGGAGAGGCCTTCTCGGGGTTGAAAAGCTGAGGAGGTAGGGAGGCTCTGAAGGAGGAGGCAGAGAGGGAGGAGAGAGCAAACCTTTCTCACACACGCTGCAGGACGCTAACAGGGGGTGGTCTGTCCCGGAGTCAACGTGTTAGGGTCCGGTGTCGATAATTTCCCCCTCTGAATCCGCACAAAGAGCTCAGCCAGTAATGTAACACACAAGCGGAGTTTATTAGCCAACTAGCTGGGGTCAAGCTTCTAGGCACGCGGGCCCAAGCCAGACCCCAAACAAGGAAAAAGCCGCAAATTTTATAGTCAGTGCTTACATCTGCTTACATCCCAACCCACACGTATGAATTCTAACAAAAACAAGTGAAAATGCAAGTTTCATGATTCAGAAGAAAACATGCTTTCAAGTAGTACCAACAAGCAGTTACAGATAGGCGATCTAGACATGTTTCCAGAACATTCTGGCAGCTCCCCACCCTGCTTGTGTCTGGGTGGCTTCTATAGACAGGGAAGATCGGTTATGAAACTATTTGCCAAAACCGAGTTTTCAGCCCAAATGACATTCCCGCATAGATGGCCGGTGTGGGGGGGGGAGATGTGGGGGGTTTTAAGAAAAACAAAAAAGGTTTCAGTAAAACAGGACGAGGAGCAGGAACCGGCATGATGGCGTCGCTCCTGCCCTGCTCTGTGTCCACCAAAGGGAGGAGCCACACTGTAGATTCTGATGCCAGCCTGGGGCAGCCAGCGTGAGGCAGACAAACTGCTCCCAAGGTCCCTGGTGCCCCTTAGCCAGATGCGGTTATTAAATGGTATCAAAGGGAGGGGCTGCAGCGATAGCACAGCGGTTGGGCGTTTGCCTTTCACGAGGCTGACCCGAGTTCGATTCCTCCGCCCCTCTCGGAGAGCCCGGCAAGCTACTGAGAGTATCTCGTCCACACGGCAGAGCCTGGCAAGCTCCCCGTGGCATATTCGATATGCCCAAAACAGTAACAATAAGTCTCACCATGAGAGACGTTACTGGTGCCCGCTTGAACAAATCGATGAGCAATGGGACGACAGTGACAGCAAGAGTGATCAAAGGGAGGCAGAGAGAAAAGAAAAAAAAAGGGAGGCAGAGAACTGGCGGGCCTGCTTTGGGGGTGCCACCTCTTGTTCACATCTGGGATTTTCTTCCCTGGGGACCACTCCCGTGGTGGGGCTGAACTGTGTCCACGGCTGAGGGTGGGGGTCCACCTGACAGTGTGAAAGCGTCTCCAGGGGGATGTGCAGGGTGGGAGTTTCACTCGTGATGAGTTAGGAGCTCGTGGAAATGCCAGCCGGCTGCCTTGGCTGTCTGGCAGGAACTAGAGGGAAGAGAAGAGGGGCTGGGCAGGCAGCTAGCTGGAGGACCACCTTCCGATTCCTAGGGTTGTCTGTGACCACCTAGAGCAGAGATTCGCCCCCCCCTCCCCACCTCCCCCGGTTCAATGATGCTAAGAACACCGAGTCCCGGAACTCGCCCGGCTGTGCCCACTTCTCCCAGAGCTGACCGATTCTGAAAAGCCACCTGAGGCGGGACAAATCATACAGGGGTAGTGGTGCCCCCTGCCTCCATCCCCAACACACACGCATGGTACTCGGTGCACCATCTAGAGTGGCCCCTGAGGGGCCAGATCGATAGCACAGCGTGTTGCCTTGCACGCGGCAGACCCGGGCTCCATTCCCAACATCCCATAGGATCCCCCCATCCCCCCCAGCACCGCCAGGAGTCATTCCTGAGTGCAGAGCCAGGAGTAACCTCTGTGCATTGCCGGGTGTGACCCAAAAAGCAAAAAAAAAAAAAAAGAGTGACCCCCTAAGCACAGAGCCGGGAGTAAGCCCTGAGCACAGCCGGCTGTGGCCCCAACTCCCCACCCTGAAGATAAGAAGCCGTTGAGCTTCCGCGGGTGGGATAGCTCACAGCGTCAGCCAGGTACTGATGGTTAGGCAGAGTTTAGAAACTGTCGTGGGAGCAGCTGTGCGCACCCTCCGAGCCAGGGTCCCTTCCAACAGACCAGGTCTATCCCCGGAGCCACTGAGAATCCAACACCCCACGCTTCGTCCTCGTGCATTCGTTATTTCACTCTCTGTTCCAGAGGCACGCACCCTTTCCAAAAAACGACTACTTCCATGCCTGCATTCTCCCTGGAACACATACTCCTCCCTTTCTTCCCTTCAGGTCTTTCTGAGTTAATTTTTTTTTTCAATAAAAAACTACCTTGCTTTGGGGCTGGAGCGATAGCACAGCGGGGAGGGTGTTTGCCTTGCACGCGGCCAACCCGGGTTCAATTCCCAGCATTCCATAGGGTCCCCTGAGCACCGCCAGGAGTAATTCCTGAGTGCAGAGCCAGGAGTAACCCCTGTGCATCGCCAGGTGTGACCCAAAAAGAAAAAAAAAAACTATCTTGCTTCACTAAAAATAATGATTATAAAATAAACTACTATTTTTTTTTTTTAAAAGGGAGGTGGTGGCTGCGGTAGGATCTGTGCACCGGGAGGAGAAGATTCCAGAAGCAGAGGCCTCCAGCACCCCCCCACCCCTTGCCTGGGGCTCCCCCCACCCAGCTGGGTCTGGCAGCTGCTGGCGCCCTGGGAGGGCGGGAGGGGGAGGGGGGGCAGGAGGCTACCTCAGGCCTTCACACATGCCGAGAAACTCTCGATTTTTGAACCGGGGAGAGGAAGGCATTTAATTAATATTTCGACTCGACACATTCTAATTACCAAATCAAGGCTGCGATTTGTGACTCAGAGTGAGGAGGGCTGCCCATTAATTACCAAGTCTTGGAACGTGCCCAAGAGTGCGCTGGAGGCCCCAGGGAAATTACCCTCTTCTGAATACAAATTTTAAGGGCTGGGTGGTGACAAAATCCCGGGGGTGTTTTGATGGCAGGGTGACTCTTAACCCTGAGTATGATGACAGGCAGGAAGCGATAAGGACCACAGTTGGGACTGAGCCTCCCAGGTCTCGCTAGGAGGGAATGTCTGTCTGTCTGTCTGTCTGTCGTATGTCCGTCGGTCTGTTGTGGGGAGGAGAAGCAGGCTGAGCGGAGGGCAGGCATCTTGCCCAGGGCTCTGAATGCCCGATTCCGTGCTAGGGTCTACACGAAGGATCGGGGAGACCCTCATGAAACCACTTTGCAAAGTGGGGTCCCCACCCGAGACACGAGGGCGGGGGAGGTGGGGGGTGGGGGGCGTGAGCTTGCGCGGAGCAGGGCCGAGAGCCAGCCCAGACGTGGCTGACGCTGAACTCGGCCGGGAAAATCCTGGATGAGTTGGAGCCAGGCTGCCTGCACGTTGAGCACCTGCTGCATCTCCACAGGGTCTGCGAGGGGCAGGGGTCGGCAGGCAGATGGTGAGAGCTCTGGGCCGAGGGGTCTCTGGGAGAAGGGCCCTGGCCTCCCCTCCCCTTGCTGCCGGGACGACAGAGATCCTGGTGAGCCCGGGACTCTGGGTTCCCAAGCAGCGAGATGGACAGAGACACAAACTCCCATAATGCAAAAGCGGTAGGAGTTTGATTCCAGTATACGGGGGTCAATGGTCAAACAATAATTCCCAGTAACTGAGGACATAGTTACTGGGAATTACATAGTTTATGAGGACATAGGCCACTCCTTTTTTTTTTTTTTTTTTGCTTTATGGGCGATGCACAAGGGTTACTCCCGGCTCTGCACTCAGGAATCACCCCTGGCGGTGCTCGGGGGACCATATGGGATGCTGGGAATCGAACCCGGGTCGGCAGCGTGCAAGGCAAACGCCCTACCCGCTGTGCTATGGCTCCAACCCCAAGGCCACTCACTCTTAAAGGGTTAACAAAAGGCAACTCTGGGGCATTGTGAGAATCCATTGACTGAGCCCACTTGCTGGGCCTAAGAACTTTCCCAGGTTTGTTCAGGTTGGCCAGTGACACATTGTTTCATTGCTGAGAAACCGACACTGTTTCAGTTCCAGGAACTGCACCTGGGGCTTAGCTGGTTGTTCTCATTCCTGCTGCCTGACCCTAACACCCCGAGGCTCAGCGCAGGCCCACAGACTGCTTGGTCCAGCGGCCCTGCCCACCATCACAGGAGGGGGACCCCACTTGGCCCTGAGGAGGGTCTGGGAAGACACCCCCCCACTCCCCCCACGCCCCCCCGACAAGCCCTCACTCTGTCCCCGCCCCCAGTGAACGGCACCAAAGATGGGCTCTGAGTTTCGCCGTGTCCTCAGGTCAGATCGTTCACCAGAACAGCTCGAGCCCATCAGTCTGTTCTCGCCATTCCAGTTTTATTGTGAGGGCTCAGAAGGTGCCAGGGGGCAAGGAGGGAGGGGCGCGCTGAGCGTCCCTCGAAGGTACCCCATCTGGCCAGGACACCAGCGCACTCACTGCCTGGGAAGATGCCAGAACCTGCTCGTTCCAGAGACTGGGCTGATGTCTCATTCTGTTGACACAAAATCAAATTTATTTTGGTCTGTTTGTTTTGAGGGCCACGCCTGGCTGTGCTCAGGGCTTACTCCTGACTCTGTGCTCCGGAAGCACTCCTGGTGGAGCTCAGGGAACCCTATGGGATGCCGGGGATCGAGCTTGGGTTGGCTACACGCAACTTGGCCGCGGTCTTATTCCTTTGGCTCTCAAGTAATTAAATTATTGACAGCCCAGTTCCTGCCTAGCTCCCTTCCCCCGAAGGTCAGCGGGATTGCTGAAAGTTCTCGCCTTCTAATGGGGCCGAGAGCCCAGCCTGAAGCTAGTCAGAGGCCGAGAATCAGGTCGAGAGCATCAAGTACAAAGGAAAAGCTTAGGGACCATGAAAGATGCTCCAATCAGGACGTTTCTTGGGCTCAAGGAGTTATCCGCCAGGACCCTGGAACGAAGAGCAGATCAATTAATTCTCCGTGTCACACACAGGGTAGGGGAGGTCCACACAATTTCTCCGTAGTTCGCCTGGGCTCCGGAGAGGTTCCGGGCTAAGAGGAGCCCAGCAGGAGTGACAGGATGCAGGGGCTCGAGAAGGCTGGAGGTGACCGCAGGCCATGGTAGGTGTTACTAGGAAATGAGGGGACAGGGGGTTTCACAGTAGAGATCAGCCTGGATGGGGGACACTCAAGGAGCAAAATCCTCTCCAACCCTCATTTCCTGCAACCAGGATGAAATCCCAGGAAGAAAAAGAATTAAAGGACTGACTCAACTTCCTGTTTTATTTGTTAGGGATTTCAGTTTGTTTTTGGTTCACACCTGGTGCTGTTCTGGGGTTACTCCTGGCTCAGTGCTTGGGGTGGATCCTGGTGGCCTGTCGGGGGTACATGTAGTGAGGGAGAACAAACCCAGACCCCTGATACAGTTTTTCATTCCCAATTGGATAGAGGATCAAACAACCATTTAAGGTACACTATTTAACAAAGGAAAAAAACCAACAACAACCAACTATGAAGCTATGAGATGTTTTCCAGACCTGAGTTTGCAGGATGGGATGGGTCTGTCCCTGTCACTAAAAAAAAAGTGAGGGAGAAAGGCTGTAAAAAACAAAAGGGAAGGGCCGGAATGATAGTACAGTGGGTAGGGCATTTGCCTTGCACATGGCTGACCTGGATTCAATCTCCAACATCCCATATAGTGCCCCAGCACTGCCAGGAGAAATTCCTGAGTGCAGAGCCAAGAGTAAGCTCTGAGCATCGCTGGGTGTGACCCAAAAAGGAAAAAAAAAAAAAAGGAAATCAGTGGGACCAAACAGGATACCCTGTCCCTGGCAGTAAGCTCTGAGCCAACCAGCTGGCAAGTATAAGGCTGCTGAGAAATCATCGCATGTAGAAAGGAACGTCAGAGATTGAGGAAGTCCCAAATTTGACCTGAGTATGAGAATGGATTTGGTTGGGTCCTTTCTGCTCTGGCATTTCCTGTCCTAAAGAATTTACTAAACTTACACAGCTTCTCTGCGAATTCTGTTGGATGTGTAGACAAAGATAGTTTTGTTTTACTTTTTTCTTTTTGGGTCACACCTGGGGTGTGCACAGGGGTTCCTCCTGGCTCTGCACTCAGGAATTGCTCCTGGAGGTGCTTGGGGGACCCTATGGGATGCTGGGAATCAAATGTGGTCAGCCGTGTGCAAGGCAAATGCCCTCCCCCTGTGATTGTTTTGCTTTTTGCTTTGGGTCACCCACGAGTGATGCTCAGGAATTATTCCTGACAGTGTTTGGGCTCAGGGGGACCACAGATTGTGCCAGGGAGCACCCTACCCACTGTCCTATATCTCTCCAGCTCCAGGACAAAGACTTGGAGACAGATGCAAAAAAAAAAAAAAAAAGACGTTCCTCTTCTGCAACCCAGAACTCATCGTTCTGTATGAGCTCTGATACAGATAAGGAATGTGATAAATTTAAATAAGTCAACAAAAGTAGCAAAGCTAAACAGATAGACTTCAGTATGTTGGGCAAGACAATGGAATTCTGAGTTCCAGCCAAATCCCGGGGTGACAGTGTGTGCCACATGCTCTCCTCCCTGGAAGATCAACTCAAAGCACGGGGCCAGGGAGCTGGCTTGGTAGTGGAACACCGGCCCTGCATGGACAAGTGCCTGGGTCGAATGACTGGCCACATACATGCGAGTGCGCACACACACACACACACACACACACACACACACACACACACACACACACACATACACACGACCGCCACCACCAACAA
Source organism: Sorex araneus (assembly GCF_027595985.1). Classification (NCBI taxonomy): domain Eukaryota; kingdom Metazoa; phylum Chordata; class Mammalia; order Eulipotyphla; family Soricidae; genus Sorex; species Sorex araneus. The sequence goes on from NC_073303.1 coordinate 251,788,051, forward strand.
CAATAAAACCCCAAGCCTCTCATTGTCCTACATAGCACAACTGTTTATCTAATCACCTTTAATTCCAAGAAGATCTGGAATAATAATTAAAAAAAAGGAGTAAATGATAATTAATTCAGACCTAGTATATTCAGAGAGTTGGGTTAAGTAGAGGAACGATAAGAATATCTTCATAAACCAAACATAATTTCCATTTGATTTGGATTCTTATAACATAGTCGAAATAGTCAGAGAGACAGCACAGAGGTTAAGGTACATGCCGTGCGTGTAGCTGATACAGGTTCCGCGAGCACCACGTGACAGGATGCTCTGAGCATCCCTGGGACTTCCCTCCTGAGCCGACGTGAGAGTGGTCTCGAAGCACCAGCAGTGTAGCCCCTAAACTCTAAATCTGCCTTGTGGAGTACTTTGCACAGGGAGCTAAGCCAGCACCATCACTAAAGTAACTTTCCCAATAACTCTGATTTGCATTTTTTCTTTTGTTCGTTTGTTTTTTGGCTTCTTGGGTCACACCAGGCGATGCTCAGGGGTTACTCCTGGCTCTGCACTCAGGAATCACTCCTGGTAGTGCTGGGGGACCTTATGGGATGCTGGGGATCGAGCCCGGGTCGGCCGAGTGCAAGGCAAACGCCCTCCCCACTGTAATTGCTCCAGCCCTATTGTGCTTTTGTTTTGGTTTCTGTTTTTGGCACTTCAACATTAGGATACAATGTAACAAAAATCATGAAGGGACATGAGAGTGTTCAATAAACACATCCTTCTCATGCAGGAGGCTGGGGTTCAATCCTGGGCATCCCACCATCTCTGAATTACTGCTGGGAGCAATTTCCAAGTGTAGAGCTGAGAGTAGCCCCTGAGCGCTGCCGGGGGTGTCCGAAACACAAAATAAAACAAGGGAGCTGGAGTGATAGCAAGGCAGGGAGAGTGTTTTCCTTGCATGCAGCCAACCTGGGTTTGATTCCCAGCATCCCGTATGGTACCCCGAGCACCGCCAGGAGTCATTCCTGAGTGCAGAGCCAGGAAGAAGCCCTGTGCAATGCCCGATATGACCAAAAAAAGCCAAAAAGAGAAAAAAAGGAAAAGAAAAGAAACCAACGAAATGAGAATCACAGTGTAGGAGACGTGATGTCGTACAACAGAGGCACGAGACTGCTGCAGCTTGAACAAAAAAGGGGGAGAGAGGACAGATAGCAGGAAAGACCCTCGGCGAGGGTGGGGGGCTGTCAGTGGCAGCAGCAATGCGGCTGGCTGGATTCTCTCCTGGTTCCCCGGCAGCTCTGTCTGAGGAAGACCCCAGAGAACGTTTCACAAGCCGCTTTCCTCTCGGGAGTGCTTTCCGAGCTGCTGCCTCCGCTGTCCAGAATGCTCCAAGCGCCTCTTGGAAGTTCCACATTGGTGGAGCTCAGAGTGCTGAGTCTCTCGCCTTTGACTGGTGGGGTTAAATGAAAGGGATAATAAGTCCCCAGTCCCTGTCACCGAGCGTGACTGTCTTGCTAAAACAACAGCAGCTTGGCTGAGGTCTGCAGAACATGCTGCGAGATGCAGAAATGCGCCCCCAACCCCCACCCCCAACAGAGCAGCTCGGGGTGGGCAGCAATGGGGGGGGGGGTGGACACAGATGTGTGCCAAACTCACACTAGGGCTTTGGGGATGGGCATAAGAAAGGAAGAGGAAGCTTCTACATTTTGAATATTCTAATTTCTAATATTCACATCAAGTACATTTCTCATGCAAAGAAGTGGTGTGTGGAATTTAGAAACTGTCCCCCAAGAATGTTGAATAACCTTTGGGCTGGAGCAATAGTACAGAGGATAGGGCGCTTGCCTTGCACACAGCTGGCCCCTTAGGGCCCCCCCACCCCCCTTGCTCCATGTGGTCCCCCCAAGCACTGTCAGGACTGATCCCTGAGCTCAGAGCCAGGAGTAAGTTCTGACATCACTGGTGTGTCCCTAAAGCCAATAATGATGATGATGGTGATGGTGATGATGATGATGATGATGATGATGATGATGATGATGATGATGAAGAATACTGAGTACCTGGTATCAGAAACTTGCAGAAGCACTAAGTATGTCAACCCCTAATCAAGGCAAGAATAAGAGAAAATGGAATGGGAAGGCAGGAACTTATTCCTCCTGTCAGCAAACCTTTGGAAAAGGCATGTTATAGGACATTTGTGTGCTTAGACACGGGAAATCAGAGCACAAGCCAGGCCACCTTGGCTTCGGACATGGAGATGGGTTGATGGAGACACGGGCAGACAAGAATGCAGTGTACTTGGGGCTGGAGCGATAGCACAGCAGGAAGAGTGTTTGCCTTGCACGCGGCCGACCTGGGTTCATTCCCTGGCATCCCATAGGGTCCCCTGAGCACTGCCGGGAGTCATTCCTGAGTGCAGAGCCAGGAAGAACCCCTGTGCATCTGTGCATTGCCGGATGTGACTGCCCCCACACACACACAAAAAAAGAAGAATGCAGTGTACTGAATCTGGATCCAGAAGCCACTGCAGAAGCCAAGGAGGAGCACGTGACTTTGTAGCCGGAGACACTCGGAGAGCCTTAAAGACCTGGACGAAAGCAGATGAAGCGTGTGGAGGGGGGTGCGTGGAGGAGGGTTCCGGCAGAGAGGTGAGCAGGACCAACGTCATGGGCGTGAGGGACAGTGATGACATGGCCCCACACCCTTACCTGGCGGTGGATGAGGGCCGGTGGGCGGGCCGCAGACCCCTCTCTGTCAGCGCATGCCGAGGGGAGGCACCCGGAGCAGTGGCTCCTGGGGCAGGCCAACAGGGCTGCGTGGTCTGTCGGGTGTGTGAGCACAAGCACACACGTGACTCAGCGGCCACACTTCCGCACGATGAGCCAACGCTCGCCTCTGCCGAGGTGCCCGCACCCGGGGCCAGCACTTGAAGCTTCTCCTAAAAGTTCAAGGCAAGGCCGGACTCCACACGCAGGTTAAGGAGAGATGCTGGAACACAGTTCCAAGAGAGAGAGGCAGGGAAGGGGGCCAGGGGGTGGCGCTCAGGGGCACAGCAGCTGCTCTGTGTGTGTGTGTGTGTGTGTGTGTGTGTGTGTACCTAGGTTTGATCTCGCAGGAAGCAATAATGAAAAAACCCAACAATAATCAATAAAAGATACAGTGAAGAGAAGACCTTTTATATATATATATATATATATATATATATATATATATTCCAGTGTGGGGACACATCTGGCAGTTACTCTGGGCTTATTTGTGGTTCTGTGCTCAGGAATCAGTCCTGGAAGGAGTAATATGGGCTGCTGGGATCGGACCCCAGGTTGGCCGTGTGCAAGACAAATGCCATATCTGCTGTATTGTTAATCTAGCCCCAAGAAGACCTTCTCAGGTGTTGGAAGAGACCTAAGAAGAATCTAAACAGGGGGCTGGAGCAATAGCACAGTGGGGAGGGTGTTAGCCTTGCACGCAGCCAACCCGAGTTTGAATCCCAGCATCCCATATGGTCCCCTGAGCACCGCCAGGGGTAATTCCTGAGTGCAGAGCCAGGAGTAACCCCTGTGCATTGCCGGGTGTGACCAAAAAAAGCAAAAAAAAAAAAAAGAAGAAGAAGAAGAAGAAGAATCTAAACAACAGAAAGATACTGGGGCTGGAGTAATAGTACAGTGGGGAGGGCATTTGCACACAGCCAACCTGGGTTCAATCCCCAGCATCCCATAGGGTTCTTCGAGTCCCATCAGGCGTAATCCCTGAGCACAGAGCCAAGAGTAACTGCTGGGCACCACTGGGTGTGGCCCCCAAACAAAAATAAAATAAAAAGCGCAAATTCGAGTCAAGACTTCCCAGGGCCGGGCCGGAGCGATAGCACAGCGGGTAGGGCGTTTGCCTTGCACACGGCCGACCCGGGTTCGATCCCCGGCATCCCATATGGTCCCCCAAGCACCGCCAGGGGTAATTCCTGAGTGCAAAGCCAGGAGTAACCCCTGAGCATCGCTGGGTGTGACCCAAAAAGCAAAAAAAAAAAAAAAAAAAACAAGACTTCCCAGGGCCACTGGGGAGATAGTGCAAGGAGAGAGGACAAGGGATAATGCCGAGTTAAACATCAGTATTTGCATCAGCAGGTGTTCTCGAGGAAGAGGTCAAACTCAGGGGGTGAGTCCTGGAGGGGAGTGAGCGGGCTGGCGAGGCAACGGCAGAAACCCTAAAAAGACTTGGGAAATGATGGCGTCTCCTCGGAGGGCCCCTGCCTGAGTCCCAGATTGAGGGGACTAGAGTTGGACCACAGTCCCAGGCGGTAGCAGGTAAAGGACACGTTCTACGAGGGTCAGAAACCTGAATCAAAAGGGCACTTGTCAAAGCAGAGAGGACAGAGCTGGGTGGAGAAAAGCCCGAAGGCCAGAGGGGATGCGGTCCAGCCCCCAAACGCCAACTCTTCCCAGGGCTGAGGTGGGTGAGTATGTACCACCGGGGTCTGTTCCTACCCCCTCTTAAAAGGTATCTCAGGAATCTTGTATCGTGAGGCCAAGGAACAAAAAGAGCTAAACAAATTTAGGCATCCACACTTCTTGCACACTTCTGGAACCTGGTGTTACAGAAAAAACATTAATAATTTAGGGGGCCAGAGCAATGGGATGGTTGGTAGGTGTTTGCCTTGCACTAGGCCCACCTGGATTCGATTCCCCACCCCCGGCATCCCAAATGGTCCCCTCTGTCCTCCAGAGATCCCTGAGCACGGAGCTAGGAGTAAAATCTGAGCACCTGCCTGGTACAGAGGCAGGGGTTAGGAAGGGGCAGGGATGGCACGAGGGATGGTGGGGACTCTGGTGGTGGAGAAGGGGCACTGGTGGGGGGATGGGTGCTCGATCATAGTATGACTGAGACATAATCACGAAAGTTTGTAAGTCTGTAACTATATCTCATGGTGATTCAACTTAAAAAAAAAAAAGATATCTGAGCACCGTTCAATGTGGCCCCCAAACCAAATTGAATAAAAATAATTTAAACTTTATAAAATTTTTTTTTTTTGGTCACACCCGGCGATGCACAAGGGTTACTCCTGGCTCTGAGCTCAGGAATGACTCCTGGCGGTGCTCGGGGGACCCTATGGGATATTGGGAATCAAACCCAGGTCAGTTGTTGCAAGGCAAACGCCCTACCCACTGTGCTATCACTCTAGCCCCAAACTTTATAAATCTTAAACTTATTTGATCTTAATGTTTTAAAAAAATCTAAATGAAAGTGAATTCAAAGTAGAACTGTAACTGCTAAGAACTGAAATTCCACACTCTCCCGGAAGGGAGCATAACATGATGTTTGCCATAACCAGGCCACCAGACCCCGCACCAGGCTGTTTCACTTGGGGCACCCCAGAGGGGGCGGGTGAGACCCCTCCCCGTCCCAAGGTACCCAGCCCTGACAACCGAAAACCTCCAGAACTCAACCACCACCCTGCTTACGGCCTCTCTCCACACTCGGGTCAAGCCTCACCCACGAGTGAACTTATTCCTGGACACTTCATAGGACGCCCCCTCCCCAGACTCCAAGAGTACCACACCACATTTGATGAGTTCAAAGTAGGAGGCAACCCATCTTAGAAGGAAATATTTTCTTTACAGACTTACTGAAGGTCTTAATGGCCCCTTCACACTCTTTTCTCTAAGGATACATTTCTGTAGCACTCACAGTGGTTTTTCATAACAATCACTTGTCACTTGTCATCCCGTTGATCTTCAATTTGCTCGAGTGGGCGCCAGTAACATCTTCATTTGTCCCTGTCGTGTGCTAGTGTAGCCCAATGGTATCTACTCACTCCAGGACCAGGAAGAGCCTCAAACTGTTAATTCCATAACAAACAATACAAAGTACATTATTTTGATTCTGCTCTGATGCAGGGATTAGGTTTAGGGGTGGAAACACCCCAAATATATGGTGGTGGGAAGGTATCATGGTGGTGGGATTGGTGTTTGAATGTTAAACATAATCAAATATTGTGAACTACTCTATACAATAAAAAAATTTTTAAAAAGAATTGAAATTCTGGGCTTTGACTGCATTGTACCAAAATGTTTCACAAGAGACCCCATTTCTAACCCCGGAAACACTTTTCCTACTCCCGTATCTCTCTCCCGTATTTCTCTCCCTCCCTCCCTGCCCTGGGTCCCCCCCCACCCAGCCTTTCCTCCCACAGTTCGTATTGATGGATAGCTGCTCCTTACGCCCAGAATTTTCTACCCCAGTTCTTGAATACATCACTTCAGCTCCCCTGCCCTTCTTCCCCTCCCTCCTCTTCCTCCTCCTTGGCCTTCCTTCCCCGAAGGAAAGGGGAGTTGCAAAATATAACCCGGCAGAGGTAGCATCCTCTTGTGTGGACTGGGAAAAGGGAAAACCAGGGAAAAAACAAGATTCATCTTTAAACTGCATTTGGGTAAGAAAACCTGGGTAATTAAAAAACATATTGTAGGGGCCAGAGTGATAGCACAGCGGGTAGGATGTTTGCCTTGCACGCGACCGATCTGGGTTCAATCCTCCACATCCCATAGGGTCCCCAGAGCACCGCCAGGAGTAATTTCTGAGTGCATGAGCTAGGAGTAACCACTGTGCATCGCCGGGTGTGACCCAAAAAAGGAAAAAAAAAACATACTGTAAATGCAGGAAATGTCACTACTGTACACACAGAGGCACATTTAGAAACTGTGTTCTATGCATTTACAACACATTTAAATACAAGTTGTCCCAAAAAGGGTCTTCTATTTACTCTTTTCCTCTCCACCTTTCAACAACTCTGTGAATACTTCACTTTTTAAAATTAACTTAAAAAAAATTTTTTTTTCTTTTTGGATCTCACCCAACGATGCTCAGGGGTTACTCCTGGCTCTGCACTCAGGAATGACTCCTGGCGGTGCTCGGGGGACCCTATGGGATGCTGGGAATCGAACCCAAGCTGGCCGAGTGCAAGGCAAACGCCCTCCCTGCTGTGCTATCACTCCAGCCCCTTAACTTAAATATTTTTAAGTAATTTTGTTTGTTTGTTTGTTTGTTTGCAGTGCTGAGGATCAAAGCTAGGGCCTCACGAGTGAAAGGCAGGAGCTTTAACACTGGCTCACTTTCCCCGGGCTCTGTGACTGTCCCATGAATAATGTTAATAATATGCCATGATTTGACCTTCTTCATTCATGTGTGCACTTATTTCCAGAGAATGAGTAGCTAAGTGTGAAAATGCTGAGAGGGGCTGGAGCAATAGCGCAGCGGGGAGGGCGTTAGCCTTGCATGTGGCCGACCCAGGTTCTATTCCCAGCATCCCATATGGCCCCCCGAGCACCGCCAGGGGTAATTCCTGAGTGCAGAGCTAGGAGTGACCCCTGTGCATCACCGGATGTGACCCAAAAAGCAAAACAAATAAAAGAAAAAAAGAAAAGAGAAAATGCTGAGAGGGCAACTAATGCATTTGTTTCCTCAGTTGCTGGAAGTTCCTGCAGCCTGAGGTGGAACTGTTCTCACATTCTTGAGACTCGGAGTCTGAGGTTCAGCTCTGCGTGGGGCTCCTTTTCTCGGCGGACTCTGCTCCATGCCTCTCTCCTCACTTGGGGTGGTTCGCTGGAACCCTGGCATTTGGGGCTTAGTCTTCACCTCAGCCTTACTCCTCACCTGGCATTCTCCCAGTGTGCTGTCTGTGTGCAAATTCCCCCTTAGTGTAGACATACTGAATTGAGTGTGGAGGGGTGTGTGATCACATCCCAGTAAGACCTATAACAACTGGGGCTGGAGCGATAGCACAGCGGGGAGAGCATTTGCCTTGCACGCGGCCGACCCGGGTTCGATCCCCAGCATCCCATATGGTCCCCCGAGCACCGCCAGGAGTAATTCCTGAGTAATTCCTGAGTAATTCCTGAGTGCAGAGCCAGGAGTAACCCCTGAGCATCGCTGGGTGTGACCCAAAAAGAAAAATTTAAAAAAAAAACTCTATAATGATGACCCTGTTTCCAATCTATGTGCTAGACATTGGAACTCCAACACATGTGAACTCTGAAGAAGCACAATTCAACCCACTGTCTTAAAGACTAAAAATATGCAGCCCAATTTTTTTTTTCCCAGTGAATCTTTGAGATGTAAATGAGGCAGAGCTGGCAGAGAACTGACTGGTGATGGCTGGGGAAGGAATCGAGGAGGAGCGGAGGTAGGTAGCGTGGGGTGATCTCTGCCAGGGACAGGAAGCTGAAGGAAAAAGAGGAGATGTGCATTTGTCCCCGGGAGAGGGAGGCTGGGAGGTGGTGAGTTACCTGCGAGCCGTTCTGAGTGTGCGGTATCGAGTATGGAACTGGCAGCTGGACGTGTCTCATCATTGGCTGCTCAACACATGGGCCCGCTGCTCAGGGAAGACACAGATTTGTGAATCATCGCTGCTTAGATGGAAGTGGAAAGTCATGGGGGATGGGTGAAATCACCCACACAAGCTCAAAATAAATAAATAATAAATAAGTAAAATCACCAAGTCACAAGGAATAGGAAGAGCAGCCCAGGACAGATTGTAGCGCGTTCGTGAAGGGGAGGCCGGCCGCCGAGAAGGAGGAAGACTTCCGGGATGAAGGTCAGGGCCGAGACGGGGAGACTTCAAGGCCAACTTGGGAGGGCTGAGCAGGGCTGGAGCAAAGGGCATCGCCCCAGCGCGGCCTGGAAACACCCAAGGTGGGACGACGAGGGGGTGAGATGAGAAGCGTCTCCTGGGCCCGGAGGTGGGACGCGTCTGCGGCTTGTCGCAAATGTGTCTGTGCCCAGACCCACTGCCTGGCCTTCCCTGCCAAGGCGGCTGCAGAGCCTCTGGTGCTCAAACACCCCAGGAGCGCCAGGGAGCCCCGAAACCAGCACGTTAGAACCGGGATGCATGCAGCTCAGGGGGCCTGACGTGTTACTGCAGCGGAGGGAGCCGCTGTGGCCAGATGTGCAGCCGTGGCCATCAGAACAGCTATAGCGAAGGGAGAGGCAGGGGAGGGGAGGGGAGGGGAGGGGAGGGGAGGGGAGGGGAGGGGAAGTAATAGTTTATTATCTGGAGATCATTTACATGTCAATTTTTTATTTGTTCTGATTTGGGGGCCACACCAGACTCTGCTCAGGGCTTACCCCTGGCTCTGCGCTAAGGAGTCACTCCCGGCGGGGCTTGGGGGGCCCCATGCAGTGTTGGGGATCAAACCCCAGTGAGCTGTGTACAAGGCAGGCACCTCCCTCTTGTGATCTCGAGCTCTACCCCTCTTGTTGTAAACCTTAAAATTAATTTTAGTGCTTTCATTCTGTTGTGTTTTTTTTTTCTTTTTGGGTCACACCTGGCGATGCACAGGGGTCACTCCTGGCTCTGCACTCAGGAATTACTCCTGGCGGTGCTCAGGGGGACCATATGGGATGCTGGGAATCCAACTCGGGTCGGCCGCATGCAAGGCAAATGCCCTACCCGCTGTGCTATCTCTCCAGCCCCTAATTTTGTTGTTTTAAATTTGTTCTGTTTGCAGGTAAGCTACATGACCATGTTGTTTTTTTTTTTATTGCAGATGACAAGTCCACTAAGATAATCCAGGAACAAAGTGAAAAATTTGCCTTCTAAAATAATTTGGGGGGGCTGGAGCGATAGCACATCGGATAGGACATTTGCCTTGCATGCGGCCAATCCGGGTTTGATTCCCAGCATCCCGTATGGTCCCCCAAGCACCGCCAGGAGTAATTCCTGAGTGCATGAGCCAGGAGTGACCCCTGTGCAACGCCAGGTGTGACTCAAAAAGCAATAATAATAATAATAGTTATTATAATTATTATTATTTTGGATACTTTTTCTCTTTTAGTTTTATTGCTATTAGTTAACTCATTTATAACTGTTCAAGAGACATGATAGAGTTGTAGCTCTCAGGACAATGTTTTACAGATATAAATTACATAAATGGAAGTCTTATCAGTAAATTTTTTTCTTTTATTTTTCTTTCTGGGTCACTACCAGCGATATTCAGGGGTTACTCCTGGCTCTGCACTCAGGAATTACTCCTGGCAATGCTCAGGGAATTATATGGAATGCCAGGGACGGAAACCGGGTCAGTTGCATGCGAGGCAAACGCCCTACCCACTGTACTATCACTCCAGCCCCTAGTACATTGTTTATATCTTGTTCAATTTCTACATTAATTGTATTTCTCTGCTGTCACAAGTATGCTCTATTGATCCAGAGAAATCAATAGCTTTGTCTCCTAAATTATTTTTCTGTTTTCTCTTTAGTTTCCTGCTGCAGACACAATTGCCGAAATGGAAGCACAATAAAACTACATTTTTTTTCTTTTTGGATAACCCCAGCCATGCTCAGGGGTTTCTCGTGACTCTACTCAGGAATCATTCCTGGCGGTGCTCAGGGGACCTTATGGGATGCCAAGGATCGAGCCTGGGCCGGCTGCATGGAATGCAAACACCCTCTCTGCTGTACTATCGCTCTGGCTGAGAACTACAATTTTTAAGAATGTCTGTTATTGGCTTAGAAGTGAATACGATTTTGTTCTATCTCCAGAGAATATAGAAATAGTATTTCAGTTAAGTGGTTCATTTCAAGCTCCCAGTAAGAGGAACTAAAGAGTTATAATAAAAGTTTTATATAAATATCTATAAACAAGAGCATTTGAAACTCAAAGTGCATTCATGTATACCAGGACCCTAATTTGCTTGAGATAAAGACTGGAGTATTTAAACAAATTTAAGTTTTAAAAAAAAACTGATAGGGGCTGGAGCTATAGTACAGCGGGGAGGGCATTTGCTTTGCACGTGGTTGACCCGGGTTGGATTCCCAGCATCCCATAGGGTCCCCTGAGCACTGCCAGGAGTAATTCCTGAGTGTAGAGTCAGGAGTAAACCCTGTGCATTGCTGGGTGTGACCGAAAAATAAAATTAAAAAAAGCTCATAAAGTAATTTCCTCTCTGGAGGACTTGCAAGAGTCAATTTAGGAGGAAGTCATATTCCTTTTTATTTCATTTTTTTGGGGGGGGCGGAGGGGCTTTGTGACCATAATATTCTGCCATGTCCAGGGAATATTCCTGACTCTGTGCTCAGAAATCACTCCTAGCAGAGGTTCCAGGGACCAAATCAGGTCAGCAGCCTGCAAGGCAAGCAAGCAAACTCTGCTTTAGAGCACTTCCTTCAGAGCACTACCTTCAGCCCTTTCTTCTGCTTCTTATGGTTTTATTTCTGTGTCATATATACACTCATTATGATACTTTAAAAGTGTCATCACTTTCCCCCCACTTATATTGGAGTTGATTTAATGTGCAGAACGTTTAAAGAAAATGTTAAAAATAAATTAATAAAACCACTCAAAAGGACAGTTTTGTTTTGCTTTGTTTGTTTTCTTTTTTTGCTTCTTGGGTCACACCCAGCGACACTCAGGAGTTACTCCTGGCTCTGCACTCAGGAATTATTCCTGGAGGTGCTCGGGGGACCATATGGGATGCGGGGGATTGAACCCGGGTCAGCCGCATGCAAGGCAAATGCCCTACCCGCTGTACTATCACTCCAACCCCCAGAAGGACAGTTTTAAGCACCACTTCCAAACTTTTAGGAAAGGTCTAATTCATTTATAAATTTATAATTTATTTTTGGGGCATGTAATTTCTTTTATTTCTTTATTGTTAGGTTTTTGGTATTACAGGTATTCTTCTGTAATTTCTCTCCAGCCCAAAAATCATATTATTCTTCCTATGTTTTAAGGGTTTTTTTGGGGGAGGGTGGTGGATTATGTTGGGCCACGCCCAATAGTATTCAGGGGGTGCTTATTCCTGACCCTGTGCTTGGGGGTCAGTCTCAAGGGTGCTCAGGGAACCATGTGGTGCCAGGGATCAAAAAGGGACCTGACACATATGGGGCAAGTGTCTTAACTCCTGTACTGTCCAGCTTGCCGGGAAAGCCATATTCTTTTTATTACTGCTGTTTGTTTTTATGGGGGGGCACACCCAGCAGTACTCAGGGCTTACTCCTGGCTCTGCACTCAAGGATCACTCCCGACAGGGCTAAAGGATGTTCAGAGCAGAGGATCAAATCTAGGTTGGCTTTACTTGCTGTACAATCTCTCTGGCCCAGAGAGTCATATTTTTTTTTCTTTTTGGGTCATACCCGGCAATGGACAGGGGTTTCTTCCTGGCTCTGCACTCAGGAATCACCCCTGGCGGTGCTCAGGGGACGATATGGGATGCTGGGAATCGAACCTGGGTCGGCTGCGTGCAAGGCAAACGCCCTACCTGCTGTGCTATTGCTCCAGCCCTGAGAGTCATATTCTTAATATCAATTTTTTTCTATTCAACAAGCTGTAGGGCTTTGGGAATCCTTCTTTTTTTTTCTATTAGCTCTTACAAATTTACACCTCTTTCAAAGATACACATCACAAAGAACCAAAATAACCGAAAAACAGTACTGGCGGGGGATGCGGGGCGGGGGGGGGGGCGGGAAGGAAACTTTATCCACTATTGCATTGCTGGGTGTGACCCCCCCCAAAAAAAAGCACTTTTGGGGCCAGAGCTATAATCCAGCGGGAAGGGTGCCTGACTTGCACAGGACCAGTCCAGACTCGGTTCCTGGCATGGTCCCCTGAGCCAGGAGTCATTCCTGAGTGCAGAGCCAGGAGCCACCCCTGAGCGCCACTGGGCACGGCCCCCAAACCAAAACCTGCACCTTTAAGATCAAGGAAGGAGCTGTCGGCAACCTGCTCTTCCCTACAAGGTGACCACAGACACGGACAGTCAAGGCCAGGATTTTGCCAGGGAGAGGCTGGCAGAGGCAGGAAGCCCACCTGCCCCCATGTGGCAGCCCCGTCACACACACAGCCTGCCTCCGGGGACATCTGGGTCTTCCATCTGGCAACTGGTACAGTTTGTCGCTGCAGGTGCCCAACAAATGTAGTTGAGTTGATTAAATTTCAGTGTGAACCTATAAATACTGATCCGGGTTGTTTGATTCACAACATTTGAAAGACTGGGCGCTCTAGGACCCCGGCTGCGTGGTGGGACACAGGCTCTTGTGTGTAAGTGTAAGTCCTTGAGCCAGTCCCTGGCACCACAAATGTAAATATATGAATACACAATAAAGGACCTAAGAACATGGGGCCGAGGTGATGGTGTAGAGGGCAGGGTGATTGCCTTGCATGCTGCCGGTCCAGGTTTAATTCCTGCCACCCCAGATGGTCCCCCAAGGTCCCCCGGCGGGAATCTTGAGTTTAGAGAAGGAGTAAGCCCTGAGCACAGCTGGGTGTGGCCCCCAAAATCAAACACCTAACAATAAAGAAATAAAAGCAATCACATGTTCTCCCCCCACAAAAAAATTATAAATTTATAAATGAATTAGACATTTCCTAAAAGTTTGGAAGGGGTGCTTCAAACTGTCCTTTTGAGTGGTTTGATTTATTTTTAACATTTTCTCTAAACATGCTGTGCATTAAATCTACTCCAATACAATATGACTGGGGGAAAGTGACAAAACTTTTAAAATATCATAATGAGGGGCTGGAGCAATAATACAGTGGGTAGGGCGTTTGCCTTGCGCACAGCGGGCCCGAGTTCAATCTCCAGTATCCCATAGGGTCCCCTGAGCACTGCCAGGAGTAATTCCTGAGTGCAGAGCCAGGAGCAACCCCTGAGCATCGCTGGGTGTGACCCAAAAAGCAAAATATATATGTATATATGTATATATGTATGTATATATATATCATAACACTTTCGGAAAATTCTAAGATTTTAATAATTAGGGTCTGCAGAAATTGCTGCCGCAGGTTGTTCGTGTTCCAGATTCCTGTGTGTGTCTCTGGATCGTGGCCACGTGGGAGCTTAAATAGATGGTGGGTGGATGTGGTGTCATCTCTGCATTCCATCGGGGCGAGGGGAAGGCTGGCACACTCCTGTCCTGTCCTTCGAGACTTAGGATTTACCATCACCAAGGCTCGTACCTGGTGCTTCTTGCTGGCGTCTGTAAAATAGCAACCACTGGAGCTCTTAGAGTTCAGGGGGCACCTGCCCCCATCTGGAGCGGCCCAGCGGAGAAGAACTATGGTAGGGAATTTGCCTTGCATGCAGCTGACCCAGGTTCGATTCCCAGCATCCCGTAGGGTATCCCCAGCACCACCAGGAGTAATTCCTGAGTGAAGAGCCAGGAGGAACCCCTGTGCATTGCCAGGTGTGACCCAAAAAACAAAAACAATAAATAAATAAATAAATAAATAAATAAATAAATAAATAAATAAATAAATATAATGATGCACTGGCTTCCAAAGACAACTTAGGAAGAAAAGTGTGTGAAACATCTCGTTGATTTTTATGCTGGCTGCAGGAGAAATTTGGACGTGCTGGGATGGAAACGAAGATGATTAAAATGGATCTCTCCAGTGTTTCCCAATGTGACATGACTAGAAAATGTAGAGTTGCATTTATGTGGTCCACATTACCTTTCTTTTGAACAGTGCAACTCCGGCAGCGGAGAGCCTAGTACAAATTTTCCTCTCAGTGTGACCTAAGCATCAACATCACCATTATCACCACACTGTAGCTTCTTTGCCTGCCCACAGAGCGCAATGCTAAAACTTCACCTGCGTGGAAAGCGTTTCTTTGACACAGCAATCTTGGTGGGTGTCGGTGGCGACTAATTTAAAGGCAAAGGAACCCGTGGGATGACCACAGCGGGTAGGTTCAAAGAGAGAAGAGAATTGGAAGAGGAATATGGTGGAGGAAAGGAAGGTTAACTGGAGCACCTCATTAAAACTATTCCATACACAAAAACCAATAAATGCAAGCAGGCAGCTCATGAAGCAATGTTTGAAGTTTCCTGTCTCCTGGCCATAAAAACATCATGTGTAGCTGATGGAGGAAACAGTACCAGATGTCAGATGTGCTCAGCATTGATTGGAAATAAAAAACAACCCATCTGAAAAAAGCAAAGGCAATGATTTGTCTGAAGCTATTAATAGGTGTCCTAAGGTTGCATTACCCAGCCGGGTTGAAGCAACAGACTCCAAGCTAAGAGCAGAGATAGAATACCTAGCAACAAATTCTGGTTCTAAGCAGACACTCCCAGTGATTTTTCTCAACGTAGAGTCAAAATCCAACTTAAACAGTGTTCCCTGTTTTAAAACTTTGAGCATATTTTTTTTTCATCTGTTTAATCCTGGGAACATTGGTGGTGGAGAATGGGCACTGGTGGAGGAATGGGAACTTGACCATTGTTTGACTGAAACGCAATGATGAAAGTTTGTAAGTCTGTAAATGTATCTCATGGTGATTCATTAAAATAATTTTTTTTCATATGTTAAAAATATTCAATAAGACATGTACGATTCTTGCTTTAATAAAGTCTCCAAATTGCGTTATGTGTCCGGCCCATCCAACACCTTTGCAAACGAGGCAGTGTCCCTGATTCTTGATTATCGAGGTTGGAACTCCAGATTCCTCCTCTCACTTGAGTGAAACGTGATACTCCAAGCATAGCTCTTTCAATTCCTCTTTGGCAGACCCGTTTCCTCTTTGGGAGACCCGAATAGCGTTCTCATCCTGTTTTCGTAGGGCCCAGGTCTCTGTGGCGTATGTTAGTGCAGGAAGAACGGTGGAGTTGAAAAGATGTGCCCGGAGCCGGAGGTTCTTCATCCTCTTAACAACTTCTTTGACTCTCCTGAAGGCGTTCCACACTGCTCTTTTCCTCCTGCACAGTTCTGGCGCCAAGTTGTCCGTCATGTTGAGTTCTCGACCTAGGTACACAGAGCTGCTGCATTCGGAGATGTTCGTTCCATTGAGAGCAAATGGAACCTCAGGAACTAGTCTGTTTCTCATGAACATAGTCTTCGTGAGATTCAGCTGCATTCTGACTGCTGGACTAGAGCAGTTACCAACTGGATTCCACAGGTTGTCAAAAGAACGCCTGACCGCACACCTACAAGATGGTCAGACTTTTTCGTCAAGACCCTGAATGAAAAAAAAAAATAGTGAAAAAAAAAAAGACCCTGAGTGAATGGTTTGATGCTCTTCGTGTTCCTGGAGCGAGCAGATGCCATTGGGCTACTCTAGCACTCAACAGGGACAAATGGAGATGTATGTTACTGGCGCCCGCTCAAGCAAATCTATGTGCAACGGGATGACAAGTGATACGAGTGAAGTGAGTAAACAGTAGCTGTAAGGGGACCGGAAAGCTAGTTGAGATGAGGCACTGACTTTGCATGTGGCTGCCATGGCCTTGGTTCAAATCTTGGGCACTGCATATGGTTTCCTGAGCACTGAGAAGGGTCACTCCTAAGCACAGAGCCCAGGAATAGCCCCTGAGTACCAGGTGTGTCCCCAAACCAAATAAATAATGGATGTTATTACTAATTAGAAATAGTATTATGGGAAAGTTCCATTAGATACACTAAGTGCAAAAGTCCAGTTATATAGATCTGTCATCAGAAAGGGCTGGAGCGATAGCACAGTGGGTAGGGTGTTTGCCTTACTCATTTCCGACCCGGGTTCGATTCCTCTGTACCTCTCAGAGAGCCCGGCAAGCTACCAACAGTATCCCGCCCGCACAGCAGAGCCTGGCAAGCTCCCCGTGGTGTATTCGATATGCCAAAAACAGTAACAACAAGTCTTGCAATGGAGACCTTACTGGTGCCCACTCGAGCAAATGATGAACAATGGGAGGATGGTGCTAAACAGTGCTAATCATCAAACAGAGAATAAATATGATTCATATCAAAATTGTGGAATCACTAAAATGTAATCAAGCTCAGAGGGAAAAAGTCATAAGAAGCAATGGAGAGATTCATGTTTATTTAAAATGGAAAATATTTCAAAATCTGAGCAGGGGTTGGAGTTCTAATACAGTGGGTATGGTGCTTGCTTTGCCCGATGGAGGTTTGATCCCAGGCACCCCACAGGGTCCCCTGAGCCCCACCAGGAGTTATTCCTGAGCCCAGAGCCAGGAGTAAGCCCTGAGCACTGCTGGGTGTGGTTCGAAAATAAAACAAACAAAATCTGAGAACTATAAACTAACTTGTAGCTTCAATATTTCTTAAACACGCTAGTAACAGTGGTAGCACAGGATACACTTATAGGTTATAGAATTTATATTAATGGAAATTCAAAGAGTTGAGATGTGAATGGAGAGGAAGAAAATGAATGAAATGCTTACTGATAAAATGTGGTTTATTGTTGAAGAACAGAGTGGATAAACGGCTATTAGTAAGTTAACTAGAATGTTAAGAAGGGAAAAAAAGAGTAATACTAAGACCTGTCCAGAAAAGAATCAACACCATTAACTCTCAGTATAGATGACGACTTGTCTAGAGTTTGTTTGGTCCACAGGGAAGCCTCAGGCCCTGCTCAGGAGAAAGGGCTCCTGACATCCTCCAAGGAACTGATGGGTCCAGACATAGAATGTGACTTAAGACAGCCAGTGAGAGGGGATGTCAGGGTTTGGGGGTTTAAAGAGGAGTGATGCCCAGACTAAGAGTCCAAGTATTTATAGCAGCATACCAGGAATTAGCCTTAATTTATCCCAGTAAATCTACTGGAGTTACTGTTAATAACCTTAAAATCGAGCCCAAGGATGTGGCTTAGAGGAAGAACACTTACTAGCATGTGTGGAACGCTGGGTTCAGTTCCCTGTCGTATAATAACTATCACCATCATCATCATGATAATCTTGAAATTGCAACTGGCTCCTGGTTCCGTGACACTTGAGTAATAGCCTATGTCAGGCACTATTTCCTCCTAATTCTTTGCATTATTCCCACTTTTCTTGGCTCAAGCTAGCCTGATTAAGTCTCTGGTATTTAACTCAAAAGTTTTTTTTTTTCTCTTCAAAGAAATTCACTTAAAGGTAATGTCTACAACAGCATAAAAAACGTACCACTTAAATGTTAATAAAATTCTAAATATAAAATGCAAATTCTCCATGGGGTTGATTCTAGTTAGAATAATGAGGCTCTGGAAATGCCAGGAAAGATAAAATGCAGACATGAGAGGAGAAATAATAGCTATCAATGAGACAGAGCACATTTTTCTGACTTGGCAAGTGGAAGATGGATGGAAACTGTACAGGAATGTAGCACACGCCTGCAGGCTGTTGTTGGAGAACTGAGCCCTATAGGCTACAAAATACTGGACTGGGGAAAAAAATCTTGGTTATTCAATAAGCTTATTTTTATATGTGGGAATCGATGTCATGGGAAATTGATTACCTCGGGGTCAGCAGTATAATTTTAGTCAAGGCAACTTCTAGAGCTCAGTCTATGATGCTTTTTGGATGCAAAGACGGTGCTTAAGAAATGTTTTCTGGGTCTAGAGGATAGTGCAGTGGGTACGGTGTCTGTCTTGCATTTGGCTGACTTGGGTTTGGTCCCTGGCATCCCATTTGGTCCCCTGAACCCGTCAAGAGTGATTCCTAAGGGGCCGGAGCAACAGTACAGCAGGGAGGGCATTTGCCTTGCATTCGGCCAACCTGGGTTCGATCCTCAGCATCCCATAGGGTCCCCCGAGTACCATCAGGAGTAATTCCTGAGTGCAGAGCCAGGAGTATCCCCTGTGCTCTGCTGGGTAGCACTGTAGCACTGTCCTCCTGTTGTTCATCGATTTGCTCCAGTGGGCACCAGTACCGTCTCCGTTGTGAGACTTGTTATGTCTCCATTGTGAGACTTGTTATGTCTCCATTGTGAGACTTGTTACTGTTTATTGGCATATGAGTGTGACCCAAAAAGGAAAAAAAACATGAAAAAAAAAGAGTGATTCCTGAATGCAGAGCTAGGAATCACTCTGAGTGCCATCAGATGTGGCCCCGAAACAAACAAAAAACTGAAAGAGAAATGTTCCCCAATGACTGGAAGTATAATGAAGAAAACAATGGTAGCCGGTTCACTACATATGGGCTACTAGGGATCAAAGCCTGTTTTGCCAGGCTGTCAATGTTCAGATTCTAATATGCTAGACATTTCATTAACATTTCTTGAGGCATGGGAGATATTAATTTCTCCATTTATAAGTCACTATGGATAGGAAAAACAAATTGCCCACATGATGTGGAATACTGCCACACAGAAAGAGTAATGTTCTTGTTTAAGATTCAAATTGAACGTTGATTAGATAGCAATATATTATACTAACATTTTCATCTAGCAATAGCTCATTAGCCTAGAATTTGTGGGTAGGGATACTTGTAATTATTTTCCCCATAACTGAGAGTTATTGCCCATGTACATCCTTTGCTTATAAACAAAGGCAGAGGCCTATGGTTCCAGTTCATACCACTCCTGGTAAATTACCTGCAGGGCCATGTGGGGGGACCTTTTCTAGTTCTATATTTAACTAAAGAAAGAATTCTCTGTAAGGATATTTTTCCTGCAGAGTGATGGCAACATTAAATTGATTTTTATCTTTTGCCATCCCATAATTTTTTACTTTGAATGTTTCAGTTTAGACACTTCACAAAGTGGAATCAATTTTCTAAAAAGGACGCATTTTGTTTTTAAATTGGGAGGGAAAAATGTACTTTTAGAATAACACAATCAAATCATGATTTTTCCTGCCTGCTGGTAATGGTTGTATTGTGTATTTAAATTAATAAGAAAATAATAAGATTTTGTTAAAATAAAATAATAGCAGCTAAAAATTTTTAAATTTAAGCCTGGAAGCTATAGGCTTAAAATTAAGTCCTAGGGGCTGGACCAATAGCACAGCGGGTAGGGCATTTGCCTTGCATGTGGCCGACCCGAGTTTGATTCCCAGCATCCCATATGGTCCCCTGAGCACTGCCAGGAGTCATTCCTGAGTGCATGAACCAGGAGTAACTCCTGTGCATTGCCTGGTGTGACCCAAAATGAAAAAAAAAATTAAGTTCTAGAGATCAACTGTAAAACATTGAGTCTACAGTAACAACTACTTACTAATATAATAATTGTATTGTATATATTTTTATTTTTATTTTTTTGTATATATTTTTAAGAGGACAGTTTTTATGTGATGTGTTCTTAACCCAATTAAAAAAAATTAAGCCAGATATGTTATATGCTTTGTTTTCACAATGGAAGCTAAAAAGAAAAGTTTTGTCCTAGTTGGTTTTTGCTTCCTCCTTCTCCTTCTCCTTCTCCTTCTCCTTCTCCTTCTCCTTCTCCTTCTCCTTCTCCTTCTCCTTCTCCTTCTCCTTCTCCTTTTTCTTCTTCTGCCATACCTGGCAGTTCTCAGGAGGTACTCTTGCACTTACTCAGGAATTACTCCTGGCAGTGTTCAGGGGACCATATGGAATCTGGGAATCAAGCCTGTGCCAGCTATGTGCAAGGTAAGTGCCCTACCCTACGGTACTATTACACTGGCCTTTTGTCCTAATAGTTAAAGTAATAGAAACATCGAGTTCTGGGTCATTATGAAGTGGCTGAACTTTACCCCACCTCTTCTGCCAAGTACAGCTAAACACCCTAGACGTGGGATTACAAAATAAACGGAGCAAGATGGCTAAGGGATGCAGGTCTGCAGTAGAGCACTCACCGTGCTGGTATGAAGAACTAGGCTTCATTCACAACAGAACACACACACACACACAGACACACACACACACACGCACCCACGCACCCATGCACGCACGCAATAGCAGCATAGCTGACAGAGGCTGACTTGCTGGCCACTGGGAAAAACAATGCAGTGCAGTGTGGGCTTCAATATTCCAGACCAGGCAACCCTGAAAGGTTCCTCTGGGTTCCCCCAAGGTCTGTGGACAAAGAACCAGGAAGGGTGAAGTCTAACAAGGGAGAAAACATTTAGTTAAGAAGCACTCATGCAGAAAAGCGTAAACTGAGAGGCATGAGCCTCCGTGCGTACAAAGTCCTGCTGGCGAGGCTGGCCCTTGGCTGGCATCTGGAAACTTCACGGTAAGCAGCTCTCCATGCCAGTGTCAGCCTTTGCCTCACCGGGAAGGTGTCTTGCTGTATCTGCTCACAGCTGCTCCTATAAATAATGCGGTTGACACGGCAGCTCTGAAAAACTCAGCTATGCAGCTTTTGTGACTGAAATCTCCAGTCTCTCATAGAGTCAGGAATGGGCGACTTCATCCCCTCTCCATGTGCTTCCAGGAGCCTGGCATCCCTGCCCATGAACTACCTCTGGTGCCACATTAAGCGCATTAATGACCATGGTCCAGAGACTCACAAATAAATCTCGGAAGAGAGCCACAAGCTGCAGAGATGCCTCCACACCCAAAGTCATCTCCAGTTGTACCAATTTATTTAAAATTTTAGAATTCCTGGAGCGTGTGGCCACATTTGCAACCACACAACATCTCATACTCTACTACAGTGATATACAAAGAGTAGCATACCACACTGGATGGGGTGTAAGGTAGAAGGCAACAGCTCTCCATCAAAAAAAAAAAATGGCACACAAGGTTCAATCTGTAACAACATGTTAGTAATCTCTTACTAACAAGGGTTTAGTGGCTTCAGGGTGAGATACATCAATCTTCACACTTCTCTCTGAGGAAATCTTTTGAATCATTTTTTAACAGATTATTCATAACAGGACTAGAGTGATAGCACAGCAGGTAGGGCATTTGCCTTGCACACGGCTGGCCCAGGTTAGA
Source organism: Sorex araneus (assembly GCF_027595985.1). NCBI lineage: Eukaryota > Metazoa > Chordata > Mammalia > Eulipotyphla > Soricidae > Sorex > Sorex araneus. The sequence goes on from NC_073303.1 coordinate 251,809,610, forward strand.
TTCCTCTGTCCTCAGAGAGCCTGGCAAGATACCAAGAGTATCCTGCCTGCACGGCAGAGCCTGGCAAACTCCCTGTGGTGTATTCGATATGCCAAAAACAGTCACAACAAGTCTCACAATGGAGACATTACTGGTGCCCACTGGAGCAAATCGATGAACAACGGGATGACAGTGCTACAGTGCTATTCATAATAAGCAATACAAAATAAATTGTTTAGTACTTGCTTTGGGGGCAGACTTGTGTGGTGGTGGGAAAATTGGAAATAATGGTGGTGATAAGGGGTAATGGTAGTAGGATTGGTATTAAAATATTGAATTAATAAATTATTGTGAACAACTTTATAAAAAATAAAATTAAATTTAAAAAAACCATGACAGCTTTACTCTTCTCCAGGGAGATCTGAAGTTGATACCAGGCACTGGGTACCTAGAAAACCACTCCCCACCCCCAAACACCCTGGGTTCTGACTCTGTAATGAGCTTCCCTGGGAGAAAACACTTCGTACACGCTGGCACCATGCGTGGATGGGAAGATTGAGCTCATCGTGGACTATTCCACTGGGAGTTAAGTCTTAGAAATGTGTGCTAGGCCGCCTTTGGACCTCATGAAGCATTCCCCTTTGCTGATGCTGCTCTGTAGCCAATAGGAAAACAGGAAAAGGAAAAATAAAAAAAAGACAGAAGGAAAAGATAACAATTAAATGTCAGACCATAGCTTTAACATAGTCATGATTACATTAGACACAATTGGTCTGTTTTATTTAAAAATATGCCAAGAGGATTGTTTATATAAATGGTGATCAATCCATACCAGAGAGTCATAGCCAGCAAAGAAGAAGGAATAGGCTCATGAAGGTCAAGGGCCTTATGCTGATGGAAAAGAGCCAGCCTCGGAAGATGTGTAACTGTCTGACTTCATCTCTCAGACGTTCTGGCAATGACGAGAATATAGAGCCAGAAAACATGATTGACAAAGGCTGAGGAATGGAAAGAGGTGGTAGGGGGTAGGGGGAGTGTCTGAAGAAGGAGTACAAAAGAGATATCTTGGAGGGGGTGAAAAATTCTGCATTTTTTTTTGGGGGGATGCGGTTGAACCAGACCCCAAGATGCTCAGTGTTTACTCCTGGCCCTGCACATGAATGACTCTTGGTGGTGCGGGGGGGAATATATGGGATACTGGAGTTCCAACCCAAGTCAGTCATGTGCAAGGCAAATGCCCTCCCTGCTATACGATCTCCCCAGCCCCTCTTTATTCTTTCAAGCATTCTCGGTCAGGGCAGAACCTGGTTCTATCCCACGTCACCATACGGCTCTCCCTGATAATCCGTAGGATTATCCTGGGGCTCCTAGTCACCCCCTGGAAGGGTCTTTCCACTAGGGAAATGTTGGTGTACAACATCTCACAGTCTCAGGCCTAGCTAGGCTTGAATGTAAAAATTATTTTTCCGTTACTGTTACTGTAACTGACTATGCTTCCCGTTATGTAACTGACTTTGACACTGTTTCTGTTGACTAAGTTAATTTGCATATTCTGCCTACGTGGCTGAATATCATTGGTTAGAACATTAAGCTAGTTAATAGAAGGGGCTGAACAGGCTGCTCTGGCAGGGCACACCACCACCAGAGATAGTTTTGTGATCCTCCGTAAATTATTTCTTTCGCGTGTATATCTCAATGCCTCAGACTGCCCAACCAAACCTTACTGCAACAGGAAAAAAAATAAAGGCTCTGGAGCTGAAACTATAGTCTAGATGTAGAGAGTTTCCTTGCATATGTCCAACCCGGCATCCCATATGGTCTCCAGAACTCACCAAGTGATTCCCGAGTGCAGAGCTAGGAGTAGCCCCTGAGCATCTCTGAGTGTGGCCCAAAAAGATAAAAAGAGCACTGTGTCTTGGGTCAAGACTCGTCTCAAAGGGTCCAAGTGTATCTATGCTATGCCAGGTTCTATTCTTAGCACTGTACTGGGGTTTTGGGGGGTTGATCATCTATCCCTTGAGCGTCATAATAGAGCACCCCCAAGCACAGCTACCGGGTGTGGCCCAGAGCCCTGCTTCAAAAAAAAAAGGGTTTGTATCTTGATCGTGGTGGTGGTTATATAAATCAGCACATCTGCACGATTCTATGGCACAGAACTATATGCATGTACTTTTAACCAATATCACACCCAGAATTGTCCTGGTTTTGAAGTTGCACTAGTTACATGAGATGCAATTATCAGAAAAAGGCTGGGTAAAGGGCACACATAACTCCTTCTAGGGGTCAGAACAATAGTACAGGTGGTAGGACGTTTCCCTTGTACGTGGATGACCTGGGTTCAAACCCCCGGCATTTCATTGGGTCCTCTGAGCACTGCCAGGAGTCATTCCTGAGTGCAGAGTGCAGAAACAGGAGTAACCCCTGAGCATCGCTGGGTGTGACCCAAAAAAGCAATAAAATAAAATAAAATATGGGAAAAAAAATTTCTCTTTCTAAAACCTCCAGTAAAATCACATTGATGAGCCAGAGAGAGAGAGAGAGAGAGAAAGAGAGAGAGAGAGAGAGAGAGAGAGAGAGAGAGAGAGAGAGAGAGAGAGAGAGCTCAATCAGCTGGACTACATGCTTTGCATGTAGAAGGCCTGAGTTTAATCCCTGACACGACATGGTACCCGGAGCACTGCCAAAAGTGACCCCTGAGCAAGAAGCTGGAAGAAGGCTCTGAATGCCACCTTTGGGTGAGGTCTCAGAAACAAAACCCCAACATATAAACTATACTGACACAGGCTCAGGGGCTCGAGTAGAGCGATCAGCATGTGTGAAACCATCCAGGGATTTCTCATTGCCTCTAGGGATTTCTTCATTCCTGGAGCCTGTGAGGGCTCTAGAGCCAGCCCACCCCTGATCACGCATTCCTCCCCAGACCTCCCGTTCTGAAGGTTTGCTTCTCACAACAGTAGCCACCAGCCACATGGGGCTATGGCGCTCCTGAGCTAAGGTGCACTCTGGATATCAAGTGATACTCTGGCTTTCAAAGACTATTTCGGAAGAAAAGTGTGTGAAACATCTCATTGATTTCTCCTGGCTGCAGGAGAAATGTTCAAAGCATTTTGGACGTGCTGGGATGGAAACAAAGATGATTAAGATGGATCTCTCCTGTGTTGACCTACGTGATGTGACTAGAAAATGTGGAGTTGCATTTATGTGGTCCACATTACCTTTCTACTGAGCAATGCAACTCCGGCAGCGAAGGGCCTAAGTGCAAATTTTCCTCACGATATGACCTAAGCATCAATGTCACCATTATCACCACGTCGCAGCTTCCTTACCTGCCCAGAGAGCGCAATGCTGAAACTTCCCTGCGTGAAAAGCATTTCTTTGACACAGTGATCTAGGTGAGTGTCGGTGGCGATTAATTTAATGGCAAAGAAACCGGTGGGATGACCATAGCGGGCAGGCTCAAAGAGAGAAGGGAATATCCCAGAACACATAATGGATGCACATTCACTGGCCACTTCTGGAGACCTGTGCATCTTGCTCAGGAGCACTTTTAATAAACCCATTCAGCCCAATTCCTTTCTTTTATTTTTCCCCCACTGGAAATTATTTATTCATTTATTAGATTAAGAGTTGAAAATTTATAGATTAGTTCTTTAAAGGGTATACTGTAGAATATTTTAAATATATAAAATGTCAGCATATATATTTATTTAGAAAGATGTTAAATGGCTAATAAATGCCAGATATTTTAAACATTTTTTTCTCTAATAAAAATAAGGCAATGTTTTTTCTGTTTTTCCACAGCTTAACAAAAATACAGTTGATACAAACAATTCTAAGTGCATATTTTCATTACCCTGATATTGTAATTCAAAAAGTGAATATCTTAACACTACTGTGTTTTTTTTTTTTTTTTTTTTTTTAAGAACCGGGAAGTCAAGATTTATTCCTGTGAGCGCTTGCGGAACCACATGGATGTCACAAATCAAACCTGGGTCAACCACATACAAGGCAAGCATCTTACTTCCTGTTTTGTATCTTCAGCCCCCAATGTCTTGTTTTTTAATTTTTTTTAATTATTTTTTTAGTTTTAAATTTTTTCTTTTTGGGTCACACCCAGCGATGCTCAGTGGTTACTCCTGCTTTGCACTCAGGAATTACTCCTGGCAGTGCTTGGGGGACCATATGGGATGCTGGGATCGAACCCGGTCGGCTGCGTGCAAGGCAAACACTACCCGCTGTGCTATCGCTCCGGCTCCCAGTTTTAAATTTTTATTTGATTGAATCACCGTGAAAAAAGTTACAAAGCTTTCAGCTTTAAGTCTCAGTCATATAATGATCAAACCCCCATCCCTTCACCAGTGCACATGTTCCACCACCAAGAACCCCGATATACCCCCCTCCTACACACCCCCCACCTGAGTGGTTAATGATCTTCACTTTTCTCTCTATACTTTGAGTACATTCAATATTTCAACAGAGAACTCACTATTATTATTTAGAATTCCCCCAACAATCAAACTGCTGAAAAGGCATCATTTGATAATTTGCTTTCCATTCCTGAGAGTGAAGAATATATGAGCTTTCACGGCCGCGCGGTTTTGGATTTCTGATATTTTAATAATTAAGTCCAGAGAGATTTCTGCAGAAGTCACCAAAAGACAAGGCCGAGAGAGAAAAACTTTTCCCCTCCCCGGGGCGGCCTGGGGTTGTAGCTCAGTTCACAGTCTAGATGCATTTCTGTAAGAAGCCGCTGGGTGCCAAAAGTGAGTAGTAGCCCTCCAGGATCATAGTCTTAAGGAGGCAGAAGAGCCGTTTCCTGTGTGTGGCTGCTCCAGTTCTCCTCTGGGAGGGCCCAATTCCTTTCTTGATCCCTGCTTTTTCTCTTCATGAGCTCATCCTGGACCTTTTATATATTATATATATATATATATACACATATATATATACAATATATATACATATATAAGTATATATATGTGTGTGTGTATAAAGTGTAGAAAATTGCAAGTATAGGCATTACAATTAAATATGGTAAGAATATTTCTGCTTTTTTGTTTGTTTTATTTTTTGGCGGGCCACGCCTGGCCATGCTCAGGGTACCTTCCTAGATCCAGGCTCAGGATTCACTTCTGGCACTGTTGGGGTAGTGGCTAAGGTAGGATGCCGAGGATCAAACCGGCCGGCTGCATGTAAGGCAAGTGCCCTACCCACTGAATTATGACTCCAGCCCCCTATTTCTGGGATGCACTCTTTGAATTAAAAAAAAATCATGAATTCTAAAGAAGAATAAGAAAAAGTTAGAAGCTGTAAAATATGAAGCTGTAAATTTTGGGTGCACAGGCCGCCGAGATGTGATCCTGGGGGCCGCAACATGTATGGCGGCCTCTCCGCAGCTGCACGAGAGTGAATCCAGACCCAGCTAAACTACTTTAAGCATGGGCAGCTCCTCGAAGAATGTCTCCAGCCTGAGAACTGTATTTCTCTCTCTTGCCTCTTCCTTTCCGGGGATGAAGGGCGTGGTGACCGCCATATTATGACGACCACAGATGGGGTTTACAAGCTTGCAATGATCCATTATCTGGAAGAAATCTCCCTGGACTTAGTTGTTAAAGTACAGAAATCCCAAACACTCGGCATGGACCTCATTTCTCTTCACACAGGTCTGACTCTAGTGGGGTACTCCTAACAATAATAGTGAGGTTTGTGTTGAAATATTGAATGTACCAAAGTAAACATAAAGTAAAGTGAAACTTATCAGTTACAATGCGGGGCGAGGGGGTGCGGGGGGGGGGGCCGGGATGGGAGGTGTACTGTGTGGGTTTTTTTTTTTTGGTGGTGGGATATGGGCACTGGTGAAGGGATGGTTGTTTCAGCATTGTATAACTGAGACTTAAGCCTGAAAGCATTGTAATTTTCCACATGGTGATTCAATAAAATAAAATCCTTATTAAAAAAATTTTTGGGTGCACAGAAGTACAATGAAAGTCAGGTGCTCTAGAATGCCTTCCAAAGTTAATTTCTTAAGTTCATTTACCAATATCTATGAAATACCTCTGTTTTTACCAACTGCTAACATTAGAGTGTATATTTTTAGAACTTTCCTGGGCACCCAGAGTCACAGCATACAATATAAGCACTCCAAGGCAGGTACTATTATAATTCATACCTCATACCATTAGGGAATATGATCTCATTGCTTGGCCTGCTATTAATTTTTCATTCAACAAATATTTAGTGAGAACCTGCTTTAGCCAACATCATGCTAACCTCTAAGAATCTGAAAGACATAGTCTGACTCTTTACTTAGCTTACAGAATAGAGGTTCAAAAAAGAAAAAGAAAAAAACTAATAGAGGTGGTCACCAAACTGTTTTGTTGGGGATGGTGGGGGGGACAGGGGGGCTGGGTCATACCCAGCTATGCTCAGGGCTTACTGCTGGCTCTGTGCTCAGGGATCACTCCTGGGGAGTTTTGAGGAGGTCATATGTGGTGCGAGGGAATCAAACCTGGTCAACCGTGTGCTGCCCCATGTTACTATCTCTCTAGCTTCTGAAACTATGTCTAAAATATACAATTGGGCCCTGTCAGGTTGAAATAACTGGAAGCAATGCTTTGAAATGCCCTCCCGTGAAGGATGGGGTCTGCTGCCGTGATACCATGGCATGTTCCTCCATGCTGGGAACAAACCAGTACGAAGAGATTTTAAAAGAAGAGAGTAAGTTCACAGAAAACTGCTGACGAGGAAGGAGCCTGAGCACAAGTCTTAAGGGTTGGCTTCCGGCAGAAGGAAATTGCAGCAATTCAGACTGAAGCCAAAGAAGTCAGAAGAAATGCAGCTGGGTGGGTGGGTGGGGCGTTTGTCTTGCACGCAGCTGACCAGGGTTTGATTCCCCAGCCCCTCCAGGAGTAATTCCTGAGTGCAGAGCAGGAGTAACCCCTGAGCAGCTGATTGCAGAGTCAGGACTAACCCCTGAGCATCGCTGGTGTTACACCCCCCCTCCCACCACAAAAAAACAAAAAACAAAGAACTTTGTTTACCCAAACTAGACACTCAGAGTTGAGGCAATTCCCCGCTTGACATCTTCTGCTTTCCTTAGCAAACTATGACACAAGGTCATCTGTCAAGATCAAACCTGTGACTCAAAGGCCGGAGGTCTGAGGTCGTCACTTTCAGAAAACAAGTTGAGCAGAAAAAAAAAGCAGCCAACTCACCAGACTGGGTTAAGGGGCTCATCCTGTGGGCAGCTTCTAAGCCCTTTCAGCACACGGATCACATGAAAAAAACATGTGAGGGAGTTGATACAAGAGAAGGAAATGGTACGATCAGAAATTTCATTGAAAAAAAATCTTTTAAAAAAGGAGAAGGCGGGGCGGGGAATGGAGGGGTCAGAGAGATGCCTCAAAGGACTGGAGCACCTGCTTTGCATAGAGGAGCCCTGAATTCCATCCCCAGCACTGGATGGTCCCCTGAGCACTTCAGAGGGCAATGCCGAGCACAGAGCCTGGAACATCATGGGTATGGCCATCAAAATGTCTTAAAAATAAAACGGGATCTGAGAGATAGTATAGCAGGTGAGGCACTTGCATTGCATGTTGCTGACCCAGGTCCCCTGAGTATCACCAGGAGTGATCCCTGAACACAGAGCCAGGAGTGCCCCCTGGGAACGCTAGGTGTGGCCCTCCATGTAGATAATGAAAAAAATAGCACTGTAGCACTGTCCTCCCATTGTTCATCGATTTGCTGGAATGGGCACCAGTAACGTCTCCATGGTGAGACTTGTTGTTACTGTTTTTGGCATATCAAATATGCCACAGGGAGCTTGCCAGGCTCTGCCGTGCAGGTGGGATGCTCTTGGTAGCTGCCGGGCTCTCTGAGAGGGATGGAAGAATCAAACCCGGGCGGGCTGCGTGCAAAGAAAAATATTTTACATAAAAAGAGGTGCCGGGTATGCTCTGAAACCAGTAATTGTCACTGTCACTGTCATCCTGTTGCTTTTCGATTTGCTCAAGTGGGCACCAGTAACGTCTCCATTGTGAAATTTGCTGTTACTGTTTCTTTCGTATTGAATACGCCTCGGATAGCTTGCCAGACTCTTTTATGCAGCCGAGATATTCTTGGTAGCTTGCCAGACTTCCAAGAGGGGCGCAAAAATTGAACCCAGTCGGCCGTGTGCAAGATAAATACCCTACGCTGTGCTATTGCTCCAGCTGCTTCTTCTTCTTCTTCTTCTTCTTCTTCTTCTTCTTCTTCTTCTTCTTCTTCTTCTTCTTCTTTTTCTTCTTCTTCTTCGTCCTCCTCCTCCTCCTCCTCCTCCTCCTCCTCCTCCTCCTTCTTCTTCTTCTTCTTCTTCTTCTTTCTTCTTCTTCTTCTTCTTCTTCTTCTTCTTCTTCTTCTTCTTCTTCTTCTTCTTCTTCTTCTTCTTCCTCCTCCTCCTCCTCCTCCTCCTCCTCCTCCTCCTCCTCCTCCTCCTCCTCCTCCTCCTCCTTCTTCTTCTTCTTCTTCTTCTTCTTCTTCTTCTCTTCTTCTTCTTCTTCTTCTTCTTCTTCTTCTTCTTCGTCCTCCTCCTCCTCCTTCTTCTTCTTCTTCTTCTTCTTCTTCTTCTTCTTCTTCTTCTTCTTCTTCTTCGTCCTCCTCCTCCTCCTCCTCCTTCTTCTTCTTCTTCTTCTTCTTCTTCTTCTTCTTCTTCTTCTTCTTCTTCTTTCTTCTTCTTCTTCTTCTTCTTCTTCTTCTTCTTCTTCCTCTTCTTCTTCCTCCTCCTCCTCCTCCTTCTCCTCCTTCTTCCTCTTCTTCTTCCTCCTCCTCCTCCTCCTCTTCCTCCTCCTCCTCCTCCTCCTCTTCTTCTTCTTCTCACACCTGGCTATGCACAGGGGTTAGTCCTGGCTCTGCACTCAGGAATTACTCCTGGCGGTGCTCAGGGGACCATATTGGATGCTGGGAATCGAACCCGAGTTGGCTGCATGCAAGGCAAATGCCCTACCCTCTATACTATCACTCCAGCCCCCCAAAATACTTTTTTTAATAAAGAAAGGGACCAGGGAACCATTGAAAGACTCGAGCATATGCTTTGCATGCAGGAGTGCTGGGTGGTTGGTCCCTGAGCAGTGCTGGGAGTAATCCCCAAGCTTCACACCAAGAGTAGCCCCCTGAGAACCACAGGTGTGCCCCCAAATCCAAAAATCAACCAACAAAACCCTGATACGAATAAAGAATAAGAAGACTAGGAGGAGTGGGTAAGATTTTCAAGGGCACTGGATGTGAGCACGACATGAAGAGGAAAAAAGTGGCGGGAAAAAAAGGGAAGTGAGTGATGGAGGTGCGGGGCGGAGGAGCAGAAAGCAAGGTGGTGGTAGATTCTGGGGGTCCTGCAGAAACGCCCTTTTGTCTTCCAATCCAGACCTGGCTATAGAGATATCAGCAGTCTCTGACTTTGTGATCAACTCTCTAATACCTGTGGCAGGTGTCTGAGACATCCTTAGTTTCTGGGGGAAATCCGAGTGATGCAGCCTTTCAACGGTTCCCTGGTTCCTTTCTTTAATAAAGAAAAGTATTTTTTTAATTACTATTATTGGTTTCAGGTGGAAAAACTAGATTTTCTCATATGAGCAAGTATGAGTTGCCAGGAGCCCATTCTGAGGTCTGATTTTCATTTAATCTTTTTTTAAAAAAATTTTTATTAGTGAATCACCGTGAGGTACAGTTACAAACTTATGAGCTTTCATGTTTGCATTTCAGTCATACAGTGATTGTTCAGCCATTCCTCCACCAGTGCCCATTCTCCTCCACCAAGGTTCCCAGTATCCCTCCCACCACCCCCACCCCATCCCCCACCACCCAACCCTGCCTCTGTGGCAGGGCATTCCCTTTTGTTCTCTCTCCTTTTGGGTGTTGTAGTTTGCAATAGAGGTATTGAGTGGCCATTATGTTCGGTCTATAGCCTACTTTCGGCACGCATCTTTCAACCCGAATGGGTCCTCCCGACATCCTCTACTTGGTGTTCCCTTCTCTGTCTCAGCTGCCTTTTCCCCCATCGTGTGAGGCCAGTTTCCAAGCTGTGGGGCAGACCTCCTGGTCCTTATCTCTACTACTCTTAGGTGTTAGTCTCCCACTCTGTTATTTTATATTCCACAGATGAGTGAGATCTTCCTGTGTCTGTCTCTCTCTTTCTGACTCATTTCACTTATCGTGATACTTTCCATGTCGATGCACTTATATGCAAATTTCATGACTTCATCTTTTCTAACAGCTGCATAGTATTCCATTGTGTAAATGTACCAAAGTTTCTTTAACCAGTCATCTGTTTTTTGGGCACTCCGTTTTTTTCTAGATTTTGGCTATTGTACACAGTACTGCAATGAACATACAAATAGATGTCATTTCCACTTTTTGCCTCTCCGGGATATATTCCCAGGAGTGGTTGCACTTATTCTTAGGTTTGAAAAATTCAGTTCCGTTTTTCAAATATCCAACCTACTCAAATTTTTGACATTTTTTCCCCGGGGGGGATTCCCTATCTGTGGTATGAAGTCCAGGGGTCCCCCCTGGCAATCCTCCGCCAGGCAGTGTGGGTCTCACCCTTAGATGCTTGACTTCATGGTGCTGGGGGTGACAGGGCTGCATCTGGTATAGCCAGACGTAAAGGTGGGGAGCATATGAAGCAAAGGATCAGTCTTGGGGCAGGCAAAACGCGCAGTCCACTGCTTTGAGCTTTCTCCCTAGACATTTTTGTTTTGTTCTGTGGCCACACCTAGCAGTGTTCAGGGACTGCTCCTGGCTCTGTGCTTAGGAAACACCCCTGGCAGTGTTTGGGCGAGTCAGGGATTGAATAAACCAGCATCGGTCACATGCAAGGCAAGCAACTCAACCCCTGTAGTATCTCTCCATCCTGCCACAACAGTTTTTAATTCTATGAATGTTTAATCAAGTAATTTTGAACTTAAATGAACTGAGATGAGGGCAAAAAACAACTCAATAATCTGTTAAATGAGACATTTGTCCCCAAATATTCTGCTACCATTATTTTCTAAGGAAGATTACTGGAAATACACTGGAAAATTATTAAATTGTTTTCAAAGACCATACCATTCTCTTGAAAAATGTACGAATCTTGTAGCTTAAAATTGTTTTAGTTGACCTTAAGATGAACAAAAACAAACCAATCACAACAAAAAGATAGTGAGCAAGCTAGTAAGCTCTATGAACAAATAATGGAAGAGTGGGTAAAAAAAAGTAGTGAGAATTCATTCTATATTATTATTATTATTATTTTGCTTTTTTGGTCACACCTGATGATGCACAGGAGTTACTCCTGGCTCATGCACTCAGGAATTATTTCTGGTGGTGCTCAGGGACCATATGGGATGCTGGGAGTGGAACCCAGGTCGGCTGCATGCAAGGCAAAGGCTCTCCCAGCTGTGTTATTGCTCCAACCCTTACAATTTGTCTTTCAACCTTTTTTTTTTCTTTGATTAATTGCCAATGCTATTTTTTGTGTGTGATTTTTGTACAAGTTGTTCCTTAATTTTGGGTTCTCACTTTCTTTTCCTTCCTCTTTAAAAACTGTGTTCTTTGGGCCACAGCTAGAGGTGGTGCTCAGGGACCATTTGGTCCAAAGGAGGGAAACCGAGTCTCCTGAACACAAAGAGCACATACCTAGTCTCTTGAGCTAAGTCTCCAGCCCTCTTTCATTTTTTTCTTGAAGGAAAGAAAAAGAACGTGTTTTCATATAAAGACACTTTAAAAAAATTTAAATGTGTAGAATTCATGCGCTAGTGCAATTACTAAAAGAGAGAGAATGCAAAAGTAGTCTTCATTAAAATAAACTAAGAAAAAAAAAAAGAAAAGAAACTAAGGACCCAGACTTGACTTGTGCTTTTCTCCGTATCAGTCAAGAGGTAAACATTCTAGAAGGGTTTCGTCACTGTCAAACCAGTGGAAAATTATGATGTAATCCCAGAGCTTGTGCATTTTGGGGGCCAGTAGTAGCTTAGTATGCTCCCTGTTTATTATTACTGTTTTAGGGTCACGCCCAGCTGTGCTCAGGGCTTTTATATCCAGGCTCTGGATTTCAGGGATCATTCCCGAGGGTGAGGGGAGCCTCTGGGTCAGCCCAGGGTAAGGGAAGCTCCCTCCACCTCCACACTGTATTATTGCTCCCTCCCTTTTCCCTTGTTTATAAAAACCCTAGTGCATGCTGCTTTGGGTCTGATACTCCAACAGTATCATTGCCATGAAGACTGTCATTATTTTGCCTTATAGCAAAATAATGGGATGGAACACACCCGGGCCGGCTCCTGGATAGGCTGGTCCAAGCAGGGGAGCTCTACAATTCTGTTCCAGGAGGAATTCTGCCTGGAATGAGCTTTTTCCCAACTTCAGACGCCGAGAGGGGAGGGGATGCAGGAGGGCACGGGAGGGTGCCAGACCCACACGCTGCAATAACTGCAATAACTGCTCATCTCGGGGGCACGTCCTGCACCCAGCCTCAGTGTCCCCCCCGCCCCCCCCCGCCCCCCCCCCACCCCGGGCTCAGCTCCCCGGCCTTAGTCGGGAAACACCAGAGAGCCACACGAGTCCTGATTCCAGTCCCTGCCGGCTCCGTCTCGGTCCAGAAGCTCCCCTGGCCTCTCCCCAGGTGCTGCCGCATTCCGGCCGTCGCTTCCGGTCAGAGCCCGGCCCGGCCTCCTCGTCCTCAGGGCCAGGCGGCGCCCGGACGGCGGCCATTCGGGAGGGCGCCGGAAGCGCCGCGGACTTCCGGTTCCGGTCCCGCCTCTTGCGCTCTCGCGCGCGAGCGCTCCTGCCACTTCCGGTCGCCGGGCTTCCGCCGGGGCCGCGTCCTGCGCCCGCTGCCGCCGCCGCCGCCGCCGGTCCGGTCGCGCTCCAGGTGAGGGGGGACCCGGGCCCCCCGCAGCCGTTGGGACACGGGGGCCCCCCGCGTCCTGTTGGTCCTCGCGGCCCCGCGGCGGCCCGGGCCGGCGGGGCTGCGTGAGTGGCCGGCGGCCGCGCGGCCCGGCCTGCGGCGCGCCAGTGTCCAGGGCTCCCCCCACCCCCACCCCCGCGGCCTGGCCACCCCGTGGACGCTGCTCTCCAGACCTCCCGACCCCTCCTGGACTCTCGGGGGGCAGACGGGGTGGGAGAAATTCCTCCCGACTCGCCCCCTGCCGCCCTGTCCACCTGCCCGCCACCCCTCCGAGGCTGCTGCTGGCCGGGCGCCGGCCCCGCGCTCGGGCCCCCGGCGTGGACAGCGCTTCCGAGGGAGCCCCTGGGCCGAGGGGGGTCTCCCACGTGGGCGGCCGTCTCGCTCTTCCAGTCCTGTGGCCGTTGCGTGCCCCCCACCTCGCCTCGGGCGACTGGGTTGCACCCTGAACGACTCCTGGATTTTGTTGTTTTTTTTGTTTTGTTTTGTTTTGCATTTTTCCGCATCCAGATGACACCTGGTGGGCATGTTGGCATGTTGGCGTGTCCCCGTGGCGATTCAAGGGCATGATGCCCACGAGCATGTTATCATCACTCTGAATCGCCACTTGGTGTTTGCTCCTTTTTGGTTTGGTGTTTTTATTATTATTATTATTATTAAGGGGGCACATCTGACTCCTGGCTCGAGGCTCAAAGGGTCCCTCCTGGTGGGCCTCGGAGGTCCTTCTGGGGGATCAAACCCGGGCTGGCCATGTGCAGGGCAAGCGCCCTTCCCGCTGTACTGTCCCTTCAGCCCCAGTACTTGCTCCTTTTTGAGGGAGGGGGGCGCATAGTGGCATCACACCCGACGATGCTCAGGGCTGACTCCTGGCTCTGTGCTCAGGAATCACTCCTGGCGGTGGTCGGGGACCCTCTGGGATGCCGGGGATCGAACTCGGTCTGCCACATGCAAGGCGATCGCTCTCCCCGCTGGACTGTTGCTCCGGCCCTCAATGCTTGCTCTTCTGTAAATTGCAAGTGTTTTTGTGCTTCTCTCTCCTGGTCCAGGACACGTGAAACTCCTCCCCACCAGGAGTTGATGAAGCTGCTACCCCAGCCCCTACCCCCACCCAGACAAATGGCCGTTAGCCCTTGGGCTCCCCCCGACTGAATGTGGGGCTCCATGGGCATGTTAGAGTTTGGTGGCCAGGCTCTGAAACTCCCAGTTTGCCATCTGGCCAGAAAAACACATTCACACACAGGTGCAGTTGCATGAGAAAGCAGGCCGGGGTGTGGGTTCTGTGGCCCAGTCCACGTTCGAGCCCCACCCACCGCATGGTGCTGAGTGCTGCTTGTGTCCGGCACGTGCTCTCTAAACGCAGATCGGAAGCTCTTGATCTTTCCCCGGCACCCAGGAGAAGGACTGGGATTGTTGGAACATGGATCGCCCCATCCCATTCTCTCCAGCCCCAGTTGTGTTTTCTTTTTTTGGGGGGGGTGGGGGGTCACACCTGGTGATGCACAGGGGTTACTCCTGGCTCTGCACTCAGGAATCATTCCTGGCGGTGCTCAGGGGACCCTATGGGATGCTGGGAGTTGAACCCTGATCCATCACGTGCAAGGCGCCCTCCCCGCTGTGCTATCGCTCCAGCAGCCCCCCCACCCCCCGCCCCAAGTTGTGTTTTCTATCAGGGCTCTGCAGCTGCCCGTCATAGCCTATACTGTCAGCACTGTTGGTTGCATCTTTAACCTCTTGTGAACTTCATATTCTTCATTGCCTGCAGGAATAAAAGATTGTTTCAACTATTTCCGTTGGACTGGGGGAAGTCCTTTGAGCTTTTTATTGGGCATTGCAACATTGTTGAAGCAAATTCTCCCAATTGGAATACATTTTTTTTTCTTTTTTAAAGAACGTGCTGTAAATTTACAATGCTTATCTTGTGCAGTCTGGTCTATTGAAAACACTTTTCCAAATTATTTTCCGCCTTACTTTTGCATATGGATTAAAGCTTTTTGTTATTTTGGGGGGGGCCACACCTGGTGGTGCTTGGGGGATACTCTTGGTGCAGTGCTCAGGGGACCATGCCTGTCGAGCATTAAACCCCGGGCTTTCTGCATGCATATCAAGTGCACAGCCCTTTGATCTACGTCCAGTCCCTGAATTCAAAATTTCCCTTCCTTCTTACAGTTGGTTTTAATACTGCTAAGAGTTCAGTAAAACATTTAATTGAGTATGATATCTGGAATTACGAGGACACTGAGATGAGAAGATCCAGCTCTCTGCCGCGTGTGGGCGGGGAAGCTTGTGCAAACTGGTGGGAAGCTGTCTAGGCAAGGCCTGCTTGCTGCCCCGAGCCCAGGCACTGTGTCATCTTGGCTGTTTATAGCTGGGCCTAGGGCCTTGACTGATCTCCAGCCCCCGAGCTCCTGCAGGTCCCATTCAGGCAGTCAGGAGGCCTTCAGCTTAGCTGATGTGCCCGGAGCAGGGGAATTCCTGGTTCCTAACTTGTGAGGGTGGTGCTTATACAGACGTCTTGAGCGGAGCTGCATAAAAATTGTTCAGCTTGTTAAACATGAAACAAATGCTGGCTGTTTACTAGTTAGCATAGTACAGCTTTCAGGGTTTTTTTTTTTAATTTAAAGAATCGTAATATTTATGACTTGCACATATTAGAGAATTTAATGCTCCTGAGAAATCTCAGAAGCAAGTATGCTATCCTTTTTCTTTTTCATTCTTTCTCTTTTACAGATGAGCAAGCTCAGCTCGAATGAATCCAAAAGTAAATATAGCTGCTAAGTGGGGAGGCTTGGGGTCAGAAGCCACGAGCCGGGCCCTTAGAGTTTGTGTTCTGGAGGGCTCGGCACACACTGCTTCTCTGGTGTCCAGTGTCCATGGGTGGTCCCGGATGCCCCAAGGAGTTAACAGCCTGTGCGAAGGGTCTCGGTGAAGGGGCTCATGGTTGTAGCCTCTGGTTGGGCAGGATCTGACGGAATGTTAAGGGCCGTTTTTGCAGTGTTCTCTCTCCTTACCAGCCGGGTGTCAAAACAGGCCTTGGGACAAAGGCTGGGTAGAAACGACAGACCTGGATCCATCGTTCATGCGTCCTAATTTGTCGCTGTGTTTTCACCCTCCTCTCCAGGCGTTCTCTTTCCCCCTGAAGGAAAGCTGCCTCGTCCCATGCTGTAGGGATGGCGCTCCCTATCATCGTGAAGTGGGGCGGGCAGGAATACTCGGTGACAACGCTTTCAGAAGACGACACCGTGCTGGATCTCAAACAGTTTCTCAAAACGCTCACAGGAGTGTTACCGGAACGCCAAAAGCTACTTGGGCTCAAAGTTAAAGGTAAGACTCTTGCCCCATGTCAAATTCCTCACATTTATAGATTTATGCTTTGTTGGTTGGTTGGTTGGGGTTTTTTGGGGGCGGGGGTTATGATCTGATTTTCTAGCTTCTAAGTCTTATCCCCCCAGGCGATTTCTTTGACAAGAATTCCTAACGCTTTTATGGTGAAAGTGGGATTTTAAACTTTATCTGAAAATACCGCCCCTAGTGAA
This sequence comes from Sorex araneus, assembly GCF_027595985.1. Lineage (NCBI taxonomy): Eukaryota > Metazoa > Chordata > Mammalia > Eulipotyphla > Soricidae > Sorex > Sorex araneus. The sequence continues at coordinate 251,826,035 of NC_073303.1, forward strand.
GGTTACTTTTCAGTATTGTTGTTAACCTGGAAACAAGTCCCAGGTGAAACAAGGTGATTCGTCCTCCAACCCCTGCCTTCCCGCACAACCTTTGCAGTATAGCTCAGGCCTTCTACTCCTCCAGATTACCTTTTCTGCTCTGAAAGAAAGGGTGATTTTAAAATTAATTGGCAGCGCTCATCTGAATACATTCTCAGAGTGACTTCGGCGCTGTTTGCTGTATCGTTAACGGCGAGTTTTAAGGCCCGCAACACTACAGTTTTGACACTCCATATTCAAGGTTTCCCGGGAACAGCGAAATCAAAACAAACCATGGATTATTTTTGTTTAGTTAGTTGAAAAGGGTTTTCTTCTAAGGTGGAGTTGGGGCAAAAACAGACCCTGTTTTTAGTTGCTACTTCTTAGTGGGTTAAATACTAGTTCAGCTGCAGCTGTTCATTTAAGGAAGAAAACTGAAATTGCTGTGGAATCATGCCTTTTTTATGATAGGGTTTGGTCTGATGGGACAGGGAACCGGCACCTGAACTTTAGTGAGAAAACAGTCATTTGCTTGTATTGTAGGCAGACCTGCAGAAAATGATGTTAAGCTCGGAGCTCTCAAACTGAAACCAAATACTAAAATCATGATGATGGGAACTCGTGAGGAGAGCTTGGTAAATGTTTACTTTTGTTACCATTTGTCCCTTTGGAGATATGATATAGTTCTGTTATGTCATCGTTTTAATTGTAAAGTTGTCACTTGAGCATTCAACGAAAAAACTGCACAGGAAGGTGGTACTCAGCGGAAAACAAATCTAGGCAACAGAGACAGTCAGCTGTGAGCATAGTAAGTAATGCAAACGGTTCAGCGCAACACAGTACACCGTGAGCAGACCGGTTAAATATGTAACCGTTCCTCGCACGTGCGCTTAAAAGACTCTTGAATGCACATGGCATCTCTCTTTTAATACTGTTCATGAGTCTGTTGACGATAACGCCATACAGCAGAGCCGTTTTCTTCTTTACAGGAAGACGTCTTAGGTCCTCCCCCTGACAATGATGACGTTGTCAACGACTTTGATATTGAAGATGAAGTGGTTGAGGTAGAAAATAGGTGAGTGCTTTTTCACTCTCAGAGGAGATGGGTTGTCATCTGAGAAAAGGTGGACGTTCCACCTGACGTCTTTTTTTTCCCCCCCTTTTTCTTTTTTTAAATTAGGGAAGAAAACCTACTGAAAATTTCTCGCAGAGTGAAAGAGTACAAAGTGGAAATATTGAACCCTCCCCGGGAAGGGAAGAAACTGCTGGTGCTGGATGTGGACTACACGCTGTTCGGTAAGTCAGCTGAGGTGGATTCTGTACCCACGACAACTCTTTTTTTTTTTTTTCCTCTTTGTGTATTCTTTCCTTGCAACTTGGGGTTTGCGTGAAACATTTCTTATTACAGAATTTATTCACTTGTTGAAGAAAATACAAATAAGCAAAATAAGAAGCCACCGATAGCCCCAGGCCCTGACGCTGCTTGTGGCCCGCTCCTGAGCTTCCAGGCGGTGTCTGTATATGTCCTTTTTACTTGAACACAGTGACACATTGACTGGGACTAAGAGTAGCATCGGTGTTTTGTTTTGTTTTTGTAAGTCACATAGTACTCTAGTTTGTGAGTACTCTAGTTTGACCATCAAATTCTATTGATTAGCATTTACTTTTGCAATTATTTTCATAGCTTTTTGTACTTTTGTTTCCCATTTTTGGGCCATAGCCAGTGGTGCTCAGAGCTTACTCCTGGCTCTGCACTCAGGAATCACTCCTGGCAGTGCTTGGGGGACCATTAGGGGTGCCGGGGATCGAACCCAGGTTGGTCACATGCAAGGCAAATGCCCTCCCCGCTGTACTATTGCTCTGGCTCTGTTTGCACATAATGTTTAATGTCTGGAGTTTTCTTTCCCTTTAACCGTGTTTGGGACAAAGGCGATGGCTCCAAGGACCGGAGCACGTGCTTGGCGTCAAGTGTGGGAAGCTCGGGTTGGAGCCCCTGTGCACGGCTGCCTGTGCTCTGGCTGGGAGCAGCTCCTGCGCATGGCTCCGTGCCGCCCAGTACCCCTCACCCCGCCCCAGAGAAAGATCAGAGTAAGATTTTTCAAAATTACTTATTTTGCATTGTTTTCTTTTTACACTTTCTTTTAAGCAATATGGTTTATAAAACTTATTTTTATGTTTACATAAAAATCTAGCACTACACCCTCCACCAGCGGGTCAGCACTGGGGTGTGTGTGTCTGTGTCTGTGTACACGTACGTACACATACACGTGCAATGGTCTTTTTGTGTTGATAAAAAGCGTCCTCTGATGTTAAGAAGTCTTGGGGCTAGAGAGAGTACAGCCACAGAGCTCTTGCCCTGTATACGGCGATCCTGGATTTGATCCCCTGCGTCCCATGTTGTCCCTGATGCACCTCCAGGAGTGATTCCTGAGCACAGTGCTGGGAATCACCCTGAGCACCTCTGGGTATGGCTGGCAAGAAAAAAAGAAGAAAACAATACTTGGCTAACAACTGTTTCTAGTATGTACCTATTTCTCTCTAATCCTAAACTTCAAATGTTTATCTTAAGCTAACATACAGTTATTTTGAGATATAGTTTTGTGTGTGTGTGTGTGTGTGTGTGTGTGTGTGTGTGTGTGTGTGTGGTTCTGGGGACAGAACCCAGCTTCCTCATATGCCACATCAATGATCTTCAATTATGACACATCCCCACCTAACATGTATTATTGTTATTATTATTATTATTATTCATTATTGTTGTTGTTAGGGCCTATTGTGTTGATGAAATGTGATTGTATCTGAAAGGTGAAAGGTTAAAAGTGAATAGAAGTGCTCTCACTTTTGTTTGTGTATTTGTTTTTAAATGAATCTCCATGACAGCATAAGATACGCAGTTACAAAGCTCTTCATGATTGGGTTTCAGTCATGCAATGTCCCAACACCCATCCCTCCAATGTACATTTCCCACCAGTTTCCCCCAGTTTCCTTCCCGGTCCCCGCTCCCCCAGTCCCCCCACACCCCCAGCCTGTCTCCAGCCACTTTTCTTCTTTCTCTCTTTTTGGGCATTATGGTTTGCAATACAGGCACTGAGAGGTTATCATGTGCATCCCTTTCCCTGCTTTCAGCACCCTGTTCTTACCAGAGTGATTGTTTGCAACTATCACAGTGGTCCCTTCTCTTTCCCAGCTGCCTTCTCCCCCTGCACTTGAGGCAGGCTTCCAGCTTTGTTCCTCCTGGCCCTGTCCTTGGATGTCATCTCATACTATGTTTTTTTACATCACCCAAATGAGTGCAGTCATTCGATGTCTGTTCCTCTCCTTTTTTTTTTTTGTTTTTGTTTTTTTTCTTTTTGGGTCACACTTGGCGATGCACAGGGGTTATTCCTGGCTCATGCACTTTGGAAATACCCCTGGCTGTGCTCAGGGACTATATGGGATGCTGGGAATCGAACCCAGGTCTGCTGCATGCGAGGCAAACGCCCTACCCGCTGTGCTATTGCTCAAGCCCCTGTTCCTCTCCTTCTGACTCACTTTGCTCAACATGGTACTCTGCGTGCCCATCCATTTATAAGCGAATAGCATGACTTCATTTTTCCTGGTGGCTGTGTAGTGTCCCGTTGTGAAGATGTCTATGTACCATAGTTTCTTTATTCAGTCGTCTGTTCTTGAGCACTAGAGGTGTTTCCAGATGCTGACTACAGTGAATAGTGCTGTAATAAATGTAAAAGGCTTGTCTGCAATGTATTTTTGTGACCCCGGGGTATATTCTAAGAAGTGGTATTGGTGGGTCATATTACACTAAGAAGCTCCTGCACCTCAAAAGAAATGGTGACCAAGAAACAAAGACAGCCTGTGGGATGGGAAAAATTATTTACCCAATACTCCTCCCATAAGGGGGTTAATATTCAAGCTACGTAAGGCACTGGTAGAACTTTACAAGAAAAAACATCCAACTCCATCAAAAAATTGGGGAGAAGAAATGAACATAAACTTCCTCAAAGAAGAAATTCAAATAGCCAAAAGGCACATGAAAATGCTCTACATCACTTATCATCAGGGAGATGCAAACCAAAACAGTGAGATACCATCTCACACCACAGAGACTGGCACACAGCGCAAAGAACAAGACCAACCAGTTGTGTGAGGATGTGGGGAGAAAGGGACTCTCATCCATTGCTGGTGGGAATGCCGACTGGTCCAGACTTTTTGGAGAACAATATGGACATTCCTTCCAAAACCCACCTTTTTTTTATTACATGAAAGTAACATCTGTACTTTCGAGGGGAAATTAATGTATAGTTTGCTGTATAAGCCTAAATTCTGGGCATTCCTCTTCAGAAATAGAGCAAAATTGATCAGTTAATTTGGTTCATAAAGATGTATCCTCTGGTTTGAAAGACGTTTCTCTGCCAGTGTGCCTAAGTCTGAAGGAGTTCATTTATGGGTATTTGCACTAATTTCATAAATTTCACTGGTATTAGGGCTCATCCGTGATTATAGACTAATGATAACCTGTGACTAATTTTCTCTTAGACCACAGATCTTGTGCTGAGACTGGGGTAGAATTAATGCGGCCGTATCTTCATGAATTCCTAACATCTGCATATGAGGATTATGACATTGTTATTTGGTGTAAGCTCTATTTCTTATTTAGATTTCCATAGAAATAAGGTTTTCCTTCTATTACTTGCTTTTTTAAAATGTGGCTGAAAATGGCTTGTGTTTAAGTATGAGAAGTTTTTCATTTTGCAAATTTATGATCAAGCATGTTTGCTTTCTTTGCATGGCAGTATAAACTCAGAAACGTAGAAAAAAAATTTCAGGAGTGATCTCTATTATTAGGGCCCTCAAAGTGATGTCTAAAGAGCAATTGCAACCTTTTTAATTAGCTGTGAGTCTTTTCTCATGTCATTGAGGAATTATAGACCCCCATACAGGTACCGAATATAAAAAATTCTTGGTCCTGTTCCATCTTTCTTGTCAGATGATCCCTCAGTCTCTAAAATTTTGGTTTTATATGCAGGCAGTTTTTCTTGCTTTTTGTGTGCTAAAGACAACTTGGGTACTTCTTGTCTTAAATAAAGACACGCACTCTATAAATAATTGAACCCCCTCCGTTATTATTATTATTTGTTTTGCTTCTGGGCCTCACCCTGGGTCCTGGGGGAGCCGTTCCCAGCTCTGTGCTCGGAGGCGTCTCCCAGCGGTACTCAGGGGATGCGTGATGCTGGTGGTCAAACCCAGAGTTACATGCTTAGCCCTCTGGGCTGTTGTTTCAGCTCCCGTTTCCCTTTTCCAGGATTTAATTTGGTAATAGCTGCATCGTTTATTCTTAGTAACTTGGGACCAGCACAGCCTGCAATGCCGAGAATAGAATGGAATTTTAATATTAGTGATTTCAAACCTGATGCTGTCAGATACAGCACATAGATAAGCTTACTACCAAATTTGTCTTGTTAAATCCTGCTAGAGTCACTGCAAGTGATCTGCAGCTACACTGCAGCCAGGCAGCGGGTGTTTAATAAAAGAAAATTAAAAAAAAAAAATCAGCTAGATTCAGGGAGCAGTACATTTGCTGAACCTGAAAAACTGCTGATTTTCATGCAAGTTACTTAGTTACTTTTCCGCATTAACTTTTGGCATATGAGCTGACTCTGCTTCTGCTGACAGGGGGAGCATAGACGAGAAAGAGGGTCAGGCACCCCGTTCAGTGTGGAACTGATGGAGAATAGCATCCGAGCTGCTCCGCAGGGGCATTTAGGCGTCATCGTGAGCTGGGTTGTGTGCTTTGCACACCGGTTCCTGGCGCCGTGTTTGTTCCCCAGAGCATGGCTGCGAGCGACCCCCAAGCACAGAGCTCGGAGTCGGCCCTGGGCATTGTGTGGGTGTGACTGTCCCCTCAACCCTCCCCAGAGAAAGTTATTTTAAGCATTGGTTACTTTTATCTTTTGATTAAAGTTGAAATTTTGTTTCGAAGACACTAAATTAACTTCTGTGTGTACCATCAGTTTGCTAGAAATTAAGATTTGTGATGCATTTGGACATAAGGTCTTGCTTAGAAAACTTGACTGTTTTATACAGAAAATGTTTTTTTTTCCTATGAAGTTTGAAATTTCCATATATACTGTATTTTTATCTTTATGTTTTAGCTGCAACAAATATGAAGTGGATTGAAGCTAAAATGAAAGTAAGTGTTAGAAAGCAGTTTAGTTAAGCATGGTTTGCAACTGTAATTTTTCTCTCTAGAGGTCCAAATTAAATTATTTTCATTTTCATTGGAAGCAGTGAGTAGGTAATCAAATAGCATTAGTAGGGGCAGTTGAATACCTGTATCTTTCTGAAGAAAACAGTAGCGCAGAGCTCCCCTTCATTTTCCCATACTTTCAGTGTTTTCTTTCCCTTCTCGTACCTGGGTGCGTCACCCCGAGAGAAGTACAGGTCTCCCAGAGTAGGGAACTGGGGAGTCCTCCTCCTTCTGGTCTCTCTTCTCTGGACTGACCTTTATTGACCGAGCAGTTGTTGAAACTTCTGAATTGTGGAGCAGGATTTGGAGGACAGTTGGCATTCTGGGAGAAGTTGTAGCAGACGTGTTCAGAAAAACTGGAGTCTTCCACGCTGTTGAACTTTAACCACAACGACGTTTGCTTTCTATAGGAGCTAGGAGTGAGCACGAATGCAAACTATAAGATCACGTTCATGTTGGACAGTGCTGCCATGATAACAGTGCATACTCCACGCAGAGGACTCATAGACGTAAGAGGTCATTTTATTTCTATTTAAAGACATGGTTGTCTGGGGCCGGAGAGATTACAGAGCGGGTAGGGCATCTGCCTAGCACGCGGCCGACCTGGGTTCAATCCCCGGCATCCTGTAGGGTCCCCCAAGCATCACCAAGAGTAATTCCTGAGTGCAGAGCCAGGAGTAACCCCTGAGCTTCACTGTGTGTGACCCAAAAAGAAAAATACAGTAATTTAAAAAAAAGACATGGTTATCCTTTTTTTTTTTTGCACCTTTTGTATTCATAACAATGGAATAAACAAAAATCTTTGGATTTTTGCACAATGTTGAGTTTTGACACAGAAGGTGTATTAAGAGAGAGAGGCCTTAAGTTTAATGATCAAATTGAGGATTTGAATAGCTCTGTCAGGAAAGGGTCATGTCATTGTCTCTCATGATGGCCACGCAGTGTATCTGAGGAGAAGGGCGGTGGGGAATAGGCCGATGTCCTTAGGAAGAGGCAGGAAAACCAAGCCTCGCCCGAGTCCTTTGTGAATAGCAGATACGCTGATAGGGTGCGACATGGCGCTTGTACTTCGCCATGCGCGTGCCCTGCAGTCTGCGTGGGGCTTGCACAGGCCGTTAGGAGTAAAGACTTGAGACCTGCTCCTCGATGTTTGAATTGGGGAGAACTTTGCACACTGGAAATGCGTGTGGGGATTACACTGAGATCCTTGAAGATCAGGGATTACCTAAAATCGATAGGAGAGATACTGTGTACGTTGGGGTTAATAAAATGTATTACCTACTAACACCGTCCACTTACCAAATACAAGCAGTGAAACGTGGGAAGTAGGAATATGTATTTATAGTCGTGAAGAGTTAGAGAAGGAGAAAAGGTCAGTTCTGGTGCTGGAGAGAGGCTCTGCTAACAGACAAGCGTCCCCCTGTGTCCGAGTGGATGCCCGGAGTTTCCAGGCCCTGCCACTGCACGGTCCCCTGAGTGCTTGGCTGAACTGACCCACAGGCACAGAGTTGGCAATAGTCTCTGATAACTGCCAGATGTGGCCCCACACCGAAATAAATCCTTAGTATGCAACAGAAGGAAATAGAATTTTTTTGTTTGTTTGTTTGTTTTTGTTTTTTTGGGTCATACCCGGTGATGCTCAGGGGTTACTCCTGGCTTTTCTCAGGAATCATTTCTGGCGGTGCTCAGGAGACCATATGGGATGCTGGGAATCGAACCCGGGTCGGCTGCGTGCAAGGCAAACGTCCTACCCACTGTGCTATCGCTCCAGCCCCTAGAATTTTGTTGTTGTTGTTGTTCATCTGTGCAATGGAATGCAGCTAATCATGACCTTTTTTTTTTTTATGATACATCATGAAAGTAAAAGTATTTTCAAGGTCAGTGTTTATAAACTGTTAGAAAACAGTTGCTGAATCTTGGTTCAGGCTTCCCTTAGCAAAAGCCCTCCAGGCTGGAAGGAGACTACAGCGAGTCAGCTTCCCTGAGCACGGATTGACAGGAGTCGGTCCTGAGCATTGAGCACAGGAGTTGCCGTAACAACCCCCACCCCCAATATTTTAAAATCGTGTATCAAAAGCCAGGCACTTTGCCCGTCACTCTAAGTTTCTAATCTTAAAAAGGATCACAGGGAACTTAAGATTATTTTATTGGGGGCCGTAGGACCCATGCCACTAGCCCTGTGTGTGGCCAACCTGGGTTAGATTCCCAGCACTCCGTGTCACCCCTCCATCACCACCAGGAGTGAGCCCTGAGCGCAGGGGCAGGAGTCAGTCCTGAGCATCACCCGGTGGGGGCTCCCAGGCAGTGCTCGGGGAGCTTGGGGGCCCGTCCTGGTGGTCCTCCAGGCCAGCTGGCTGGAAGCTAGGGGCTGGAGCCAAAGTCTAGTGGGTAGGGCATTTGCCTTGCACGTGGCCATCCCGGGTTCGATTCCCAGCCTCCCATACTGTCACCTGACAACTGCTAGGAGTGATTTCTGAGCAACGATGGGTGTGACCCAAAAAGCCAAAAAATGAAGAAAAGTAAAGCTAGGGACTGAGTGAGGGTGCTCCTCAGGCCCTGCAGTGCCAAGGCCATGCCGTGCTGGGGATTGAAACAGGCTCCTGTGCTGTCGCCAGTCCCTAAATTCTTCCAAACTATTCTTCGTTCAGGCCAGAGGAATAGCACAGCAGAGAGGGTTATTTTCCTTGCATCAGCTGACCCGGGTTCAATCCCCGGCATCCCACAGGGTCTCCCGAGCACAGGAGTAATTTCTGAGTGTAGAGCCAGGAGGAACCCCTGAGCATTGATGGGTGTGACCCAAAAAACAAGCAAAAAATATTCTTTTGATTCCAGATCTAGATATCCCATATTGACATCACAAAACATTTTATGCGAGGTTTAGACCGGGCCAGAACCATAGTACAGCGGGAAGGGCGCTTGCCTTGGACTTGACCAACCCAGGTTCGATTCCTGGCACCACAAATGGTTCCCTGATCCCGCCGGGAGTGGTCCCTGAGCGCAGAGCCAGGAGTCGGCCCTGAGCACCAGCAGGTGTGGCTCCCAAACACAGACGAGACACCGAGAGCCCCCTCAGCCGCTGGCCCCGCAGGATGCTTCCGGGAGGCCCCCTGGGCCCTGGCGCTTCACACCGTGTCAGCCCTCGTGGGTGGGGAGGGCCGCTGGGTACCTTTGCTTATAACCAAGTGGGTGAGCTGTTGATAAGGCTTGAGTTAATTCTAGACTTCTGTTCCAAGGTAAAGCCTCTTGGTGTTATATGGGGAAAGTTTTCGGAGTTTTACAGCAAAAAAAACACCATTATGTTTGATGACATAGGAAGGAATTTTCTGATGAACCCGCAGAATGGACTCAAGGTAAGACCCAATTTTACTTGCTACTTAACACAATTGTGTGGTAGAGCCTTAAGCATTATTGAACTTAAGCACTACAGAATTTCGGAAGGACTGTGTTTGAGACAGTTCAGGACTTGAGTGAACTCCGCTGAACGTCGGCAACCAGCACTGTTCAGGGATGGTTCCTGGACCACTGCCCCGGTCACTCCTGGCAGTGCCTTGGAGAGGCCCTGGGGACCCAGCCCTGCCCCGCTGCAGGTAAAGCAGATATTACATCCCACTGAGCACGTGCCAGCTCAAGACGGAATTTTAGTGTTTGTATTTGGATTCGTGAAATCACTGAAGCAAGTCCCTAAAAATCTGTAGGATGCTACCCCTCAAAAATCTAAAACAGGAATTAAGCGTCACAAGATAATCTCTCTCAACATGTTCCCCGAGACTTCTTCTTGGGACTGGAGCGATGGTACAGTAGGGAGGGCGCTTGCCTTGCCCGCAGCTGACCAGATGCCGTCCTCAGCATCCTCCCCGAGCCCACCAGGAGTGGTGTCTGAGCACAGAGCCAGAAGTAAGCCCCGAGCATTGTTGGGTGTGGCGCAGAAACCAAGGAAAAATTAGTCCTTATTTCCTAGACATCTTTCTTTGGAGAATGTATGAGGCCCTGAGTTCAAACCAAGGGCCTTTGTACGTGAAAAGCATGTTTTTAACCACAGAGCAGCATAACTGATCATGTATAAAGGTCTTTGAGCTAATGTCTTGAGGCAGGAAATACTCCATGGAGAGTGCACCATGAAGTATGATATACTCTGCTCCTTTTAGCATATGCTGTAAAGAAGGCAGATTAAATGAATAGTTTGACAGGCTTGTTTAAAGATAACGTGATAACTATTGCTCAAGTTACCACGTTAACTATCCAAGACCCCAGGTGTGCCACACGCATCGCCCACACACCTCAACTGCTGGGCGTTTCTGAGAGAAACAGATAATACTTCGTACTAATTACAGCCTACCGCTCTGTGTATTTTTGTTCCAAGCATAGAAAAGTAGGAGAAAGAGCACAGTGGGTGGGGTGCTTGCCTTGCACATGGCTGACCTGGATTCTATCCCCGACACCCACTGGGGGTCCCCGGAGCCCCACCAGGAGTGACCCCTGAATGCAGAGCCAGGGGTCAGCCAGGAGCACCACCAGAGTTCGTGTGCCCAAACACCAAAAAAGAAAGGAAAATGCAGCTAATCTTTTTATGGAAAAATATACCATAATTAAAGATAACTTTTGGAGACTTTAATAATTAAGAAAAGAATGCTTTTAAAATGTGGACGAAAAGAGGTTGTGTTCGTGCATAATGATACCTTAGAGCTCAAAAAAAAAATAATTGAAAAATCCTGAAATGAAAAGGGTCAGAAATTCATTTCCTGGGGCCGGAGCGATAGCATAGTGGGTAGGGGGTTTGCCTTGCATGCCGCGGGCCTGGGTTCGATTCCCGGCATCCCATGGTCCCCTAAGCACTGCCAGGAGCAATTCCTGAGTGCAAAGCCAGGAGTAACCCCTGAGCATTGCTGGGTGTGACCCAAAAAGCAAAAAAAGAAAAAAAGAAAAATTCATTTCCCTCCCCTGTTATACCAAGCGTGTGTGTAGGCTGGCACGCAGAGTGGAGTTACCTGGTTGGTTAGGAGCAGTCTGGAGTAATGGAGGGGGAAGCCGGAGAGTTTTGCAGGGTGGAGCAGCTGGGAGGAGTCGATTGAGGGGAAATGGCCAAGGTGGGACTGTGGGCGCTGGGTGCCAGAAACCAGGCATCCGGGCCCGAGCGGGCAGAGAGGCGAGAGGCGTCACTGTCGACGTTGGGCCGTGATGCTCTGTCGGAACGATTCTGCCCGTTCCCTTGGGCAGAGGGAGGTGCTCAGGGCGTTGGTTTCCTGCCAGATAAGACCGTTCATGAAAGCACACCTGAACCGGGAGAAGGACAAGGAGCTCCTGAAGCTGACGCAGTACCTCAAGGAGATAGCCAAGTTGGACCACTTCCTGGACCTCAACCACAAGTACTGGGAGAGGTGGGTGCCGGCTGCCTGCGCTGTCTTCCTGCAGTAATGCGCTAAAATTCTTGGGCTTTGACTTAAAACGTGTGAATTCCGAGTATTTTCTAATTCTGGATCATCTTTCCTGAAACCGCTTCCCTGTTCGGCCTTTACCCGGGAGTTACTGTTTCTCCCTTTTGTCCTGACCTCGGGCTTACCCTTTTCATCTTAACCCTCTGCTGATCAACTGGCATCTCTTTGGCCTTTCTCAGCGGAGGGGGCCGGAGAGGGGCAAGTTAGGACAACTGGCGACAGGTGCCCTGTGCACTCGGCCGCCCTGAGGAGCGGGCGGTGTTGATGTTTGTGACTGTCAGGAGCAGGGAGACTCAGAAAGCAGAACAGGGGCAGCTGCTGTGCTGTTCCCAGGTCCCACCCCGCCATGTCCCCCCACCCCACCCCCGTGACCAGGCTGGTGTGGATTCGCCGTGTCCATGCACAGAGACCAGACTGGGAGGCAGGGAATGAGCTCCAGCGTCTACCTGCTCACACCTCAACTGGGGGGCGGGGGAGAGGCTGGGCGCATAGTGGGGAGGACACTCGGCTTGCATGTCACTGACCCGGGTTCGATCCCGGCACTCCCTAGGGTCCCCGCAGCCCTGCCCGGAGTGATCCCTGAGCACAGACAGGTGGCTCAGAAAGAAGGAAAAAGTATCTCTTGTGGGGGAGGAGGTGGTTGGGGCCACATCCACTACCCCCAGCTCAGTGCTCCGGGACCGCACACTCTCGGTAGTGCTGGCCTTGAAGCAGCTTGCCCCCCCCCCCCCCCCGCCAGGCCAGCACCTTAAACCCTGGGCCACCTCTCCAGCGCCGCCCCCCTCCACTTGGGGTGTGGGAGTGAGGCTACCCGGCTCTGCAGGACGCTGTGTCCGACCCCTCCCTCCCCTGAGACTAGTCCGTCCTCTTGAGGGACGGGCAGAACACACTCCCCTCGGGGCTCGACGCCCGTCCCAGAACACGGGCCAGCGGGCTTGCTCGGCGAATCCCCCTCTTGGCTCCTTTCCTTTCTCATTCGGAGTCCTGCGTCGTGCCCGCCATGTTTATCCGAGACAGACAGGCTAGTTGTGGGGAGTCGAAGTGTATTTCTATCACAGACTCCGCGTGGCATTTGGAAGCAAGGCAGCACGAGGGTCCCCAGCGTGTGTTTCTAGCCTTTTGCTCCGTGCCTGCGGGATCCGACTGCTCTCACAGGACCCCTCCCAGGGTGCCGTGACGGCTGAGTTAATAACTTGTATCCAAGAAACGCTTACGGCCGAGCGAGGAGCACTGGCGATGAGCAGGTGCCCTGGTGATCTGCCGGGGCTGCTCGCCCCAGAAGCTTTGCTCTTTGTCCTGGGGGAGGGGGGAGATTGTTGCGGGAGGAGCACGACAGAGCCCAGATGTCTGTCTTTGATCTCTTCCAGGTACCTCTCAAAGAAGCAAGGCCAGTAGGGACAGGTCACGCCTGTTCTCACCGAAGACACTTCGCCATCCAGGAACTTTTTGCTTTTCTGCTAGAAATCATTACGGTAGTGCTGGGCACTGAAGCAAAATACCAGACTGCTTATTACTTGGTCTTCCACTTTTTTGGTAAATTTCATTTTATATTTTTTGAAGATCATAGCAATATGCAAAAAGAAAAGAATTTTTTTTTCTCTTCCCCATACCAGCATACCGTTTAATTTTTGAAGCCCATTTTCTCCAGCGTTGAAGACGGAGTCGTGTCCCCCCCCCAACTCCAACACACAAAAGTAGACCAAAAAATCTGTATACTCAGCAGTGTCCTTTCGTGAGTTTGGAAACAAGTTAACGTCTGTGTTTTTGTCTCATTGTGTTGTTTTCTGACAAAAATCTAAGACCCATTTCAAAATTGCTACTTTAACATTTAAAAAAAAAAAAATGTTCCGGGTGCCAGAATAAATAGTACGGCAGGTTGGGCACTTGCCTTACAAGTGGCCGGCGTGGGTTCGATACCTGGCGGGCCATGTGAGCACCCCAAGCACTGCCAGGAGCGGTCCCTGAGTGCAGTGCCGGGAGGCAGCACTGGGTGTGGGCGCCCCTCCCCCCCCAAACGAAGCAAAAATTTCTGAGTCAGAAAAACCTACATTTCATAAGCGCACATCGTCGAGATCCTTCTCCTTCCCCTGAGGGACCGTCTCCGCTGTCCCGCGCTGCTGGCGGCTCTGGATTACAGGCTGTCTCGGTGTGGTCTGTGTGCGTCTGTGTCTCCGAGTGAGGCTGGCGGGTGTCAGCCGTGACACCAGCACGTCCCAGTCTGCGAGCTAGAAACCGCGACGCCACAGCGTGAAGGGAGCGGCACGGCTGCGCTTGTCTCGGCGCCTAAGGAGAAGCGTTTCTGCCCCGTCGTCTCCTTCAGAAGCAGAGACGCCAACACATTTTTTTAAGTGTCTGTGTTGCTGGATTAGCCCCGGGGGGGAAAAGCATGAAGAAAAAGTTTCTGTTCTACTCTAGCTGTATCGTGTCTGAGTGCGAACATTCTGTCCCGGTGAAATCCCGAGCTGTAAGATGTTTGAAGACATTATTTGCGACGCTTAACGCCTGCAGATTCGTAATGTGACCACTGTTCTGTGTTGCCAGTTTTGCTTTCTACGGTTCTTGTATTTGGAAGGAACCTGAGCCTTTCGAATAAACACGGTGTATATTGTTCTTATGGGACTATTTCAGTGGTGTAAATAATAAATACCTTTTCTTACAACACTCGGTGTGTGCTCTGTGTCGGCCTCGGCGGGGGAAGCCCAGCCCAGAGGGTGCAGGTGGCTCCCTGTCCTCGCGGGGCGGTGGCCGACTTTATTGTCACGCGCTCCGAGTTCTCAGGAAGATAAACTCTGTCGGTGACAGGTCATTACAAGGCTGCAGAGTGCAGAAGGGTTTGAGAGCCTTTGTGGATAATTCATGTGACCCAGTTAAGGGGCTGGAGCGATAGCACAGCGGGGAGGGCGTTTGCCTTGCATGCGGCCGACCCGGGTTCGATTCCCAGCATCCCCTATGGTCCCCTGAGCACTGCCAGGGGTAATTCCTGAGTGCAGAGCCAGGATTAACCCCTGTGCATCGCCAGGTGTGACCCAAAAAGCAAAAAAAAAAAAAAAAAAAAAAATCAAGTGACTCAGTTAAAATGTGTTTCTTAATCGAGACGTTTGCATCTCTGAGATGGACTAGGAGATTGGAGAGGGTCCAGTTCACCTCTTGAAAGGAATCTTGTTGGAGAGCTCCACCCCGCTCTGCTCAGGCTTATTCCTGATTCCCGGGCTCAGGGCTGGCTCATTGTGGGCGGGGCCTAGGGACCATCCTCTATCCAGGGGGCCCAGGGTGGAACCTGAGGCAGGCGCCCTTACCTGCTGTGCTCTCCCGGTGGCCCAGGGGCGCAGGGCTGGGGCGGGGGTGGGCATGTGACACTGAGGGGCTCTCTGGATCTCACTGCTACTACGCATGTGCGGTATCACATGGGCTATGTCCACACTGGCTTAACCCTTTCAAGGAAGTGGAACGATTTAAACAATTTTTAAAAAAGCAGATTTGTCTTAATGGCTCTAATCTGAAACCCCACAGTAGCAAGCATCAGCAAGTGAAGTAGGGTTTGGGGAAAGTGTGTTCTGCCGTTAGGTGGTGGGGCCCAAGCCAACGCTTATTAGTCACAACACTAAATTAAACAATTTTGGAGAAATGTCTGTTGTCAGCTGACTGAGATCACACGTGGTTGTGTGAATAATAGTCTGAGTGGTTTTTGGTTTTGGGTTGTTTTTTTTTTTTTGCCTTGGGGCCACACCCAGATACTCAGAGGCTGTTACTGGACCAGCATTGTGGTTCCAGGGATCAAACCTGCAGCTGTCGCAGACAAATGCTGTGCTCCAGCCCTCTGAGGCATCTCCCTGGCCTTGAGTGTGGAATTGCAGTGTGTCGTCTGCATCTTGTGATGTGGCAAATGAAAATCTTTGTTCAGTGGTCTGTGTGTACAGCACATAGAGCAGAACCAGGTGAGAACTCACTTTCCATGCGTAGTCCATGGACTCAGGACGTTTTTATCATCTGTGTCTTAAACTCTTAAACAATAAGTACCTCGCGTGCTTAAAATCTATACATCGTGGGCCAGAGAAGGAGCTTAATGGGCTGGGATGCATTCTTGGCATGTGGAAGGCCCAGCTGTGACCTCTGGTAATGTAGTCCCCCCCCCCCCGCCACCCCCCCAATCACCCCTGGAAATCACCCCTGAGCACTGTGCCTGGAATAGCCCCTCAACACAGCCAAGTGTGCTCAGGGGCTAAACAAAATCTACAGAACATCCTGGGCTCTTGAATTTAAAATATATATATATATATATATATATATATATATATATATATTGGCTTTTGGGGTCACACCCAGCGATACTCAGGGGTGACTTCTGGCTTTGCACTCAGGAATTATTCCTGGCCGTGCTCCAGGGACCCTATGGGATGCCAAGGATCAAACCTGGGTCGGCTGCACGCAAGGCAAATGCCCTCTCTGCTGTCTTCTCTCACCTGTCCCGGACTCTTGGATTTAGAGAACAGTTTGAGACCAGGTCATCATCCCAAGGCCTTCATGTGAATCACACGTTGGACTGATGGGGCTCAGAGTTTTATAGGGAACAAATGGAAAACCCGGTTATTGTAGGAAGCAGCTCAAACTAGCATTTGGCCAGAGCGGGGTGGTTGACTCGTGGGGGAGAGTGAGGACTGGGAGAGAAGGAAAGGCAAAATGGGAAAATGCAAATTAGTTGTTCCTGCTTTGGTTTTTGTTTTGGAGGCACATCCCACAGGGCCCAGGGCTGCTGACTCCTGGCTCTGTGCTCAGGGATACCTCCCGGTGGGACTCACGGGGAACCAGGAATTGGACCCCAGTCAGACGTATCCAAGGCAAGCGCTGTACCTTCCGTCCAGCTTCTTTTGGTGGGGAGGGGAGAGGGGGCAATATCTGGGTGTGCTCAGGGGTAACTAAGTCTCAGCACTCAGGAATCACTCCTGGCAGTGCTCAGGGGACTATTTGAGATTCCCGAGAACCAGGCCTGGCTGCGTGCCAGGCAAACTCCTTACCCACTGTGCCATCTCTCCAGCCTCTATTGCTTCGTAATAATAAAAATGAGTAGTAATAAAAATGTGACTAATGAATAATCTGAGGGTGTGTCTCAAAGAACAAATGGTTAGTTTTTCCTAAATTCGACGTCAAAAATCACTAGACCTTGTTAGCTGGAGTCATCGCCTAAGAATATCGCTTAGGTATTTATGTGAGAATGTCCTGGTGACTGGGATTGCTTGGGAGAAGCTGTGTCGATTGTCAAGGGAGGTGTGGTACCAGATGTCATGTGGGTCTAGAAACGTGTCAACTTTCATCCTATCAGTGACGTTCTATCTAGAATGTAGAAATATAAAGGTCAGCCACTACTAACCATTGTTTAAAAATTCTTTGGTTGACTGCTGGGAATATATCCCAGAGAGGCAAAAAAGTACAATCGAAACAACATCTGCACATGTATGTTCATCGCAGCACTGTTTACAATAGCCAGAATCTGGAAAAAACCCGAATGCCCCAGAACGGATGACTGGTTGAGGAAACTTTGGTACATCTATACAATGGAATACTATGCAGCTGTTAGAAAAAAGGAGGTCAAGAATTTTGTAGTTAAGTGGATGGGCATGAAAAGTTTCATGCTGAGTGAAATGAGTCAGAAAGAGAGAGACAGACATAGAAAGATTGCACTCATCTATGGTATATAGTATAACAGAGTGGGAGACTAACACCCAAGAACTGTAGAAATAAGTACCAGGAGGTTGACTCCATGGCCTCGAGGCTGGCCTCACGTTCCGGGGAAAGGTCAACTCAGAGAAGCGATCACCAACTACATTGTAGTCGAAGGCCATGTGGGGGAAGGGAGTTGCGGGCTGAATGAGGGCTAGAGACTGAGCACAGCGGCCACTCAACACCTTTATTGCAAACCACAACAGCTAATTAGAGAGAGAGAACAGAAGGGAATGCCCTGCCACAGTGGCAGGGTGGGGTGCGGGGGAGATGGGATTGGGGAGGGTGGGAGGGACGCTGGGTTTACGGGTGGTGGAGAATGGGCACTGGTGAAGGGATTTGTTCCCGAACTTTGTATGAGGGAAGTATAAGCACAAAAGTGTATAAATCTGTAACTGTACCCTCACGGTGATTCTCTAATTAAAAATAAATAAATTTAAAAATTAAAAAAAAAATTCTTTGGTTGTTTTGTTTTTGTTTTTGTTTTTGCTTTTTGGCTTACACCCAGAGATGCTCAGGGGTTACTCCAGGCTCTGCACTCAGGAATTCCTTCTGGCAGTGCTCGGGGGACTATATGAGATGCTGGGAATCAAACCTGGGTCAGCTGTGTGCCAGGCAAACACCCTACCTGCTATACTATTGCTCCAGCCCCATCTTTAAAACTCTTTGGGAGGAAGAACTCTTCCATGTACAGCAATGTGTTCCTTATTAAGACGTTGATTTCAAACTGAAAAGTTTTACAAGTTGAATCTGATTTGTAAGGCCATACGGTCCTCAAAATCATTCCTTGACGGGCCTATGGCATCGGCTAAGGCCCTCGTGTAACTTCTACATGCTAAGAAGGCATTATTTTAAAAATGGAGTTTGTGGGGCTGAGGAGATAGTAAGGCAGATAAGGCATGTGTCTTGCATGCAGTTCGCCCAAGTTCAACCACTGGCCCCTGGGCCCCACCAGGAGTGATCCCTGAGCACAGAGCCAGGAATAAGCGCTGAGCACCAGGTTACACCAGGTGTGACCCCCCCCACACACACACACCAAAAAAAAAAAAAGGAATTTGTGCATAATCTGCATAATCTCATCTCTGAGTCTTAGTTTTTCCAAGATAAGTGTAGAAATGCAGATCCAGTATAAACATTTAGAAGATGCTAGAAAAGGGGTTGGGGAATCTAGAGAGAGCCACTTCAAACACTTTCAGGTTTTTATTCCAAATACAGTCTGCCTCTTGGAGAGCCCGGCAAGCTACCCAGAGTATCCCGCCCGCACGGCAGAGCCTGGCAAGCTCCCTGTGGTGTATGATATGCCAAAAACAGTAACGATAACAGGTCTCATTCCCCTGACCCTGAAAGAGCCTCCAGTCGTTGGGAAAGACAGGTTAGGAGAGGCTGCTAAAATCTCAGGACGAATGGAGACGTTTCTGGCGCCCGCTCGAGTAAATCGATGAACAATGGGGTGACAGTGATGATGACAGTGATGACAGTCCTTGGGGCCAGGGAGCTGGTACAGCAGGGAGGGCGCTTGCCTTTCAGGCAGCCAGCTCAGGTTCCACCCCCAACATCCTCTCAGGTCCCCCAAGCCCTCCAGGAGGGACCCCTGAGCACAGAGCCAGGAGTCAGCCCCGAGCACCGTGCTGGGTGTGGCCCCCAAACAAAGCAAAACAAAAATGCAGACCTTAAAAAGTCCCAAAATAAAAATCCTTTTTTTTTTTTCCCTTAGTGGTTGCAGCTCCAATGAACTCAAGTTAGACTGTGTATAATTGGTATTACTCACTGCCAAACCGATGACTTCAGGAATACATAGACGTTATTATTAAAATGAGATAAGCGAGCCAGGTCAAAGGTCGAGGCTGTGGGGCAATGTTTTTCCTCAGGGGGAAGGTTTGGTTTTTAAGTGACAATCCCTAAAAAGCCAAGTTTGCCTTCCAGCCACTTTCCTTGTATGTATTCGAGACATGAAACAAGAATAGCTGAAGTTTCTGATTATATTTAGGAATATGAATATTCATAGCAGCAGTGCTCACGGTAGCCAAATAATATGGAGACAAACCCAAAATGTCCATCAACCGATGAAGGGATAAACAAAGCGGCATCAGTAAACTGCGAAGTATTAAATTGTTGTGTGGCACTGGGGCACTAGTACAGCGGGGAGGGCATTTGCACGTGGCCAAGCTGGGTTCCATCTCCGGCACCCCATAGGATCCCCGAGCACTGCCAGGAGTAATTCCTGAGTGTGGAGCCAGGAGTAACCCCTGAGCAACACCCGGTGTGGTTCCCAAACAAAAGCAAAACCAAAAACCCCTGTAGCTAATGATGACTTCAGTGCTTAGCATTAGATGAGGGAATCCAAAGAGGGGACTGCATATTTGGAATACATTATTTCATTCTTTTGGTGTCATTTCATGATTTTTATACATTTATTTATTTTTGGTGTCCAGGAGCGAAGGCACAGTGGGTAGGGCATTTGCCTTGCATGTGGCCGACCCAGGTTCGATTCCTTCATCCCTCTCGGAGAGCCCGGCAAGCTATCGAGAGTATCCCGCCCACACGGCAGAGCCTGGCAAGCTCCCCGTGTTGTATTTGATATGCCAAAAACAGTCAAAACATGTCTCACCATGGAGACGTTACTGGTGCCCACTCGAGCAAATCGATGAACAATGGGACGACAGTGATACCGTGACAGTCCAGGACCAAACCCAAGGCCTGGCATAGGAGTGAGCTGACACTTCCCCAGCCCCAATTTTGCATTGTTTCAGTGTGGAACATTTCACCTGGTGAGGACCTGGGGACACAAATTGCTTCTTTGTCTCTTCTTGACTTTCAAGATCAAATCAGGCATCAAAACTTAGAACACGGAGCAAAGTTTGGAGATGCAGAGAAAATAGCTTTAGTTTTCAAATCTTATTTGTATAAAGAAATGTATTTCTAGTGTACAGTCGCTTGAAAGCAGATGGTGTATTTTTCTAGAAAGTGAGACATTTGTCGTTCTCAGTGTGTGATGGTCCAGTTCAACCCTTTTGGTTATTTCCCTGCTCCCTCTGCCCTTTCTCTTCTCTCTCTCTCCTTCTCCCGCCGAAAAGGGACTGGGTTGTAGCACTGTAGCACTGTCATCCCATTGTTCATCGATTTGCTCGAGCGGGCACCAGTAACGTCTCCATGGTGAGACTTGTTGTTACTGTTTTCAGCCTATCGAATACGCCACGGGGAGCTTGCCAGGCTCTGCCGTGCGGGCGGGATACTCTCGGTAGCTTGCTGGGCTCTCTGAGAGGGAGAGAGGAATCGAACCTGGGTCAGCCGTGTGCAAGGCAAACGCCCTCCCCGCTGTGCTGTCGCTCCCATCCTGGGTTGTCAGGAGGAACAAAACTCAGACATTAGACCAGTCACGCATGTTCAGAATTCAGAATTTTACTAGTACTGAATGCAGACGACGTCATTTCAGCGCATCATCCTCCTAAAAATTGTTTTTGTTTTTTTTCCAAGCCCTCTGGACCCCGGAGTGTATTTCCCACTTCTGCTTCTCACTCCACTTCCGCTTTCTCCGCACCTGGCTAGCAGACGCGTGCCTGCGAGACCGTGGGTGGGGGCTGGGACTCCTTCCCTCAGGTTCAGCTCTGGCGTCGTGGCCAAAGAAAGGAGCAGCCTGGCTTATCAGCTCGCCCAGATGTGTGTGTGTGGGGGGGGGGCAGGGTGGGGCTCCAAGCCGGCAGCTGTCAGTCCTCAAAAGGAGCACTTGCTCTCTCTGTGTTTGTGAATATTTATCATCCATCGGTCTTCTATAGTGATAATCCAGCAGCCCGATCTCGAGCCACCATCTCTCTCTCCGGAAGGCATGCTGTATTCTTCCAGATGGAAGAATGGATGGCAGCGAAGAAGGGGCACTGGAACCCCTTCTCCAACACATACACACACACACACACACACACACACACACACACACAGAGCAGTGTTTGAAACCCTCCTGCTCCTCGGAAGAAGCTTAAACCAGTGGGTAAAGGGACACACACACACACACACACACACACACACACACACACACACACAGAGCAGTGTTTGAAACCCTCCTGCTCCTCAGAAGAAGCTTAAACCAGTGGGTAAGGGGCCGGAGCGATAGCACGGCGGGGAGGGCGTTTGCCTTGTACACGGCCGACCCAGGTTCGATCCCCGGCATCCCATAGGGTCCCCCAAGCACTGCCAGGAGTGATTCCTGAGTGCAGAGCCAGGAGTAACCCCTGAGCATCGCTGGGTGTGACCCAAAAAGCAAAAAAAAAAAAAAAAAAAAAGTGGGTAAAAGTCTAAGGGAGGGGCCGGAGCGACAGCACAGCAGGGAGGGCGTTTGCTTTGCATGTGGCCAACCCACGTTCACTGGAATAACCCACCTCCCCAGTGTCCTCTAGAAATTCCTCCTTAGAGGACAATCTCCCTTGCTTCTCACTGGGGTCTCTGAGGGAGATTTTGGGTTTTGGCAGGGTGGGTGGAGGGGGGAGTTTGAGCCACAACTGGAGCTTACTCCTAATTCTGTGCTCACGGAGCACTCCTGGCAGCCTCTGGGAGCCAGGTGGGATGCAGAGGTTCGAACCCGGGTTGGCCTCATGCAAGGCGAGTGCTATTGCTCCTCCCCACCTCTGTGGGGCTTTACAGAGGAAGCACTATGGGCCTGGGGATGAGCGGCTGGAAGCAGGACCCTGTGTCGGTGCCGGGAATTCTCCAAAAAGAGATAAACTCAGGATTTTTTTCCTTTCTCTTTTTTAAGAAGAGCCATTTTGTTTTTCGTGTCTAGAATACCACTAGGCTACGGATTTCTGGAATGCTTTAGGATGGATCTAAGGAATAGATGGAAATTATATCTAGTTAGCATTTTTATGTGTAAATGGGCAGATCCCAATTGTCTAAGAGCCATTGTCTTGAATAACTTTAAATGTCTTCTTCACCCTATAAAAGCATTCAGCATTCTCGGGGCTGGAGCGATAGCACAGCGGGGAGGGCATTTGCCTTGCACGCGGCTGACCCGGGTTCGATTCCCAGCATCCCATAGGGTCCCCTGAGCACCGCCAGGAGTAATTCCTGAGTGCATGAGCCAGGAGGAACCCCTGAACATCGCCAGGTGTGACCTTAAAAAAAAAAAAGCAGAAAAAAAAAAGCATTCAGTATTCTCTTCCCACAGATTCTGTTAATGGAAACTAAAGCAGGAAGGGTTCCACCCAAAACGGGAGGTTTTTTTTTTGCTTATCCTCCCCCTATGTGCAGGCCTGTGGGAATGAGTGGTGACCCCTGGGTCCTAGTAACCCCACATTAGGGTTGTGTCTCTATGAAACAGGTAGGACCAGGGCCCGGGGCCATAGCATAGCGGGGAGCGCGCTTGCCTTGCCTGTGGCCAACCCATGTCAATCCCAGCATCCCCTCGGGGGCCCCCAGACCTGCCAGGAGTGATCCCTAAGCACAGAGCCAGGACGTGGCCCTGAGCACTGCTGGGTGTGGCCCCCACATTAAAAATACTAAAATACTTGTAGCAAGAAAGAAGAGCCTTCTTCGCAATAGAATTCAAATTAATAAGAAATAATTAATTTCTTATTACTCCTAGTTCTGTGCTCACGGGGGCCGGGGGGGCGGGCAGAGGAGAGGATCAGGACTCTGGTATCAGACCCTGCCTGGTACCCAGTGGGATCTTACACCCTCAGTATCAGATCGCCCGCCTTCCAGCTCCAGCCCCCAGGGCAGGGCGTGACCCCGCTGGCCCCCTGCGCTGCTGCATCGTGGGAACCTATGCCCTGAACCAAGGATCACTCAGGTTGTCCTGGGACTCCCCCTCTCCCTGACACACACACACACACACACACACACACACACACACACACACACACACACAGAGCAGTGTTTGACGCCCTCGTGCACCCAACCAGAGAGATTGTGGAAAACAGAATTAGCCTCTGCAGAAGTTTAAACCTGTGGGTAAAAGTCTGAGGGAGGGGCTGGAGCGATAGCCCAGCGGGGAGGGCGTTTGCCACGTTCAATCCCCAGCATCCCCTGTGGTCCCCCGAGCACCACCAGGTGTACCAGCAGTAGCCCCTGAGCATTGCCAGGTGTGACTCAAAAATGAAAAAAAAAAAAATCTGAGGGGAAGATGCCTCCAGCTCTTTATTTTTTCTTTCTTTCTTTTTTTCTTTTTTGCCGACCCCTGTTCGATTCCTCCGTCCCTCTCGGAGAGCCCGGCAAGCTACCGAGAGTATCGCCCCCGCACAGCAGAGCCTGGCAAGCTCCCCGTGGTGTTTTGGATATGCCAAAAACAGTAACAATATGTCCCACAATAGAGACATTACTGGTGCCCGCTTGAACAAATCAATGAGCAACGGGATGACAGTGACAGCGACAGTGACAGTTTCTTTTTGCGTCCTACCCAGCGATGCTCAGGGGTTACTCCTAGTTCTGCACTCAGGAATTACTCCTAGCGGTGCTCAGGAGACCATATGGGATGATGCATGCCCAAGATCGAACCCAGGACGGCTGTGTGCAAGGCAAACAAACGCCCTCCCCGCTGTGCTCTTGCTCCGGCCCCGCCTCTGGGTTTTCAGGTTTTCGTCAGTGTCCGGGAAAGGGAGCTTGCGCCAGATCCATTCCCCTTACCGGGAAATGCCTTTAGATTCTTACAGTCCCCGCAGAAATCCAGTCTCCTCCGGGCACCTGCGCCAGTTTCCGAGGCTGCATCTGTAGCTACGTGGCGACGGGCTTGCGATGCCCGTTTGGCCATCACTGTGGTTCTGCAGGCTCAGGCCCTGCCACCTGATCGACCTCCCAAAGTCTGTGGTGCTTCCGACCCCAGTAATAAGCTCCACCCTGGAGTATAACTCCCAGCAGAGGTTCCCAAACTTTTTTTTTTTAATGCAGGAGTACTGCTATTTATTCAGACATTGATTAAGCTGATTGAATCGAGCTTCTAAACTTATTCAGACTGGGGGACATCTAAAACCAATACAATATTTGGTGTCAGTTAGCACTGTAGCACTGTCGTCCCGTTGTTCATCAATTCACTCGAGTGGGCACCAGTAACGTCTCCATTGTGAGACTTGTTGTGACTGTTTTTGGCATATCGAATACACCACGGGGAGCTTGCCAGGCTCTGCCATGCAGGCGAGATACTCTCGGTGGCTTGCTGGACTCTCTGAGGGGGATGGAGGAGTTGAACCCGGGTCGACCACGTGCAAGGCGAACGCCCTCCCCACTGTGCTGTCGCTCCAGTCGGGTGTCAGATATACCTACATTAAAAACAAGCAAACAAAAAGAAAAAACGGTTGATCCATGGCTAGAGGGATCGTTAGGGGCTAAGTTACTTGTACAAGACAATACAAAGGCGTCTTGGCTGTCTCTCTGCTGATCCTAGCCCGTATAGAGTCCTCCGAGCCCTCTGCGAGGAGTGACCCCTGAGCACAGAACCAGAAGTACAGCCCGAGCACTGCCGAGTGAGCTCCCCCGAGCCAAGTAAGTAAAATCATGGAGGCTGGGAGCACTATGTCAGCTGCACAGGCTGCAGGAGAGGAGAGAAAGCCGGAGGAGGAAGCCTCTGTGTCTGTCCTGAGAGGAATCGGCGTCAGAGGTGACGCCAGGCCTGGTGGGGGCCACAGCTCCAAGCTCTGCCCCCGGCTGCCCGGAAGGTTTGGGAGAGGTCCACAGATCTCCGCGCTTATGAAACGGGATTAACTTCTCCCCGCCGTGGCCAGAGCTGTTCATTACCGCCCGTGACGAGTCCCGGCGTCGCCAGATGGAAGCCCCCGTGGGAGGGCCGCTGGTGCCTATTACGAGACCACATGCTCTCCAGTGCGGGCTCAGAGGACAAATGATAGGTTCCAAGTGTTGAACGGGGATGACAGCAACTTCCCGCCCCTGCCGAAGCCCCGGAGGGGCTGGGGTAAGGGCCCGGGGCAGCTCAGGCGCGGGCGGTAAACAAGCGCCCCTGTTGTAGAGCTGCCACCGGGAAGCCATGACCCTCTCGTCTGTCCTTGCTGCTTGCTGACTCTTGGGGCTGAACCCTCCTGCCTGTCTTCCTCCCCCTGCCCCCAAACGCCAGCATGAGCCTTTGTGGACATGGGATTATCCTGGATCTTCTCCCTCCTCCTCTTCCTCTTCCTCCTCCTCTTCCTCCATCTCTTCCTCCTCCTCTTCCTCCATCTCCTCCTCTCTTCCTTCTCCTCCTCCTCCTCTTCCTCCTCCTCTTCCTCCTCCTCTTCCTCCATCTCTTCTCCTCCTTCTCCTCCTCTTCCTCCTCCTCTTCCTCTTCTTCCTCTTCCTCCTTTTCCTCCTCCTCCTCTTCCACCATCTCTTTCTCTCCTCCTCTTCCTCCATCTCTTCCTCTCCTCCTCCTCTTCCTCCATCTCCTCCTCTCCTCCTCCTCCTTCATCTCCTCCTTTTCTTCCTCCTCCTCCTTCTCCTCTTCCTCCTCTACTCCTTCTCCTCCTCTTCCTCTTCTTCCTCTTCCTCCTTTTCCTCCTCCTCCTCTTCCACCATCTCTTTCTCTCCTCCTCTTCCTCCATCTTTTCCTCTCCTCCTCCTCTTCCTCCATCTCCTCCTCTCCTCCTCCTCCTTCATCTCCTCCTTTTCTTCCTCCTCCTCCTTCTCCTCTTCCTCCTCTACTCCTTCTCCTCCTCTTCCTCTTCTTCCTCTTCCTCCTTTTCCTCCTCCTCCTCTTCCACCATCTCTTTCTCTCCTCCTCTTCCTCCATCTCTTCCTCTCCTCCTCCTCTTCCTCCATCTCCTCCTCTCCTCCTCCTCCTTCATCTCCTCCTTTTCTTCCTCCTCCTCCTTCTCCTCTTCCT
This sequence comes from Sorex araneus, assembly GCF_027595985.1. Taxonomy (NCBI): domain Eukaryota; kingdom Metazoa; phylum Chordata; class Mammalia; order Eulipotyphla; family Soricidae; genus Sorex; species Sorex araneus. The sequence goes on from NC_073303.1 coordinate 251,852,238, forward strand.
CCTCTACTCCTTCTCCTCCTCCTCCTCTTCCTCTTCTTCCTCTTCCTCCTTTTCCTCCTCCTCCTCTTCCACCATCTCTTTCTCTCCTCCTCTTCCTCCTCCTCTTCCTCCATCTCTTCCTCTCCTCCTTCTCCTCCTCCTCTTCCTCCATCTCCTCCTCTCCTCCTCCTCCATCTGCTCCATGTCCTCCTCCTCCTCTTCCTCACACTATCTTCGTGAGTCACCTAACACCCTTGTGAGGGGCTGGGAAGCTCTGTGAGCCCAGTGGCCTGCAATTAATCAGACCACAGGCTCACCGACACCCACAGCAATTAAGTTCTGGGACCAGGGCGATAGTATAGCAGGGAGAATGTTTGCCTCACACACAGCCAATGGTTTGATTCCTGGCACCCCCTAAGGTCCCTCAACCCGCCAAGACTGGTCCTTGAGCAGAGTCAGAGTCAGCCCTAAGCACTGCCAGATGTGGTCCCCCAGAAGAAACAAAACATAAAGGTCTTATGGCCCATTTCCGGTCACCAAAGAACATCCCCCAGACTTCTAGACAGAGACCCCAGTGGACTGCACAGACCCATCTTTGGGGTGCGGGAGGAAGGCAGGGACATGGGGAGACTATGAAAATCCCTGAGCTGATAGTTGTTCCCACCCAGAATCAATTTTTTGTTTTGTTTTGAGGCCCCACCCGTCAGTGCTCAGGGTTTACTCCTGGCTCTGTGCTCAGGGATCACTCCTGGTGGGTCCAGGGAATCCTCTGGGGTTCTGGGGATTAAACCCGTGCTGGCCGCATGGATGGCAGGCCCCTTCCCCTCTGTTCTATCTCTCCAGCACCCCAGAATCAGTTTTAGTTGTGTGGCGGGGGCGGGGAGGCGCTGGGTGATATTCTGGGGGCTGGACTGTGGGGGGAGGGGACTCTCCTGGCAATTCCCCGCCCAGCCCTGCAGGTCTGGCCAGTGCTTACATGACCAAAAGGTGCCACTTAGCTCTAGTGGCTTGGGGGACCACATGCGGCATGCTGGGGGCCACCAGGGGAGTTCCCAGCAGTCCTTAGGGAATTGAAGTGTGGGGCTGGAGGGCATATATTCCAACTCGACGAACTTTCTCCTTGGCCCTTAAGTTTAGTTTAGTATTTTTTTCTTTTTTTGCCTTTTTTGGGTCATACCCGGCGATGCTCAGGGGTTACTCCTGGCTCTGCACTTAGGAATGACTCCTGGTGGTGCTCGGGGGACCCAATGGGATGCTGGGAATCAAACCGGGGTCGGCCACGTGCAAGGCAAACGCCCTCCCTGCTGTGTTATATCACTCCAGCCCCTAGTTTAGTTTTTCATTTTTCCCCCTTGAGTCAACATGATAAACAATGTTGAATGAAACAGGTTTGCTCGAGGACCTGCGACCCTGAAGGGGCTTTAGCAGTGAGTGGCCTCAAGGGGAATTTGTCACCCCGTCTTATATCTATCTACACTGTGTCAGAAGCGGGCACTGTTTGGGGAAGCCAGCTGCTATCTTTCTGCAACTTCTTCATCCCGAGGATGAGTATGTGGCAGACACTTGGCAAACAGCTCGTGAGCACTTGGGTCTAGGGGGTGAAACGGCCCTGGGATCTAGCAGCTGGGAGGATTTTTCCTTTTTTTTTTCCTTCTTTTTGCTTCTGGGCCACATCTTCCAGCACCAGAGGTCCCTCCAGGCTGTGCCCAGAAGACCGTGTGGTGCCAGGGTCCCAACTGTCGAGCCGTCTCCTCGGCTCCAGGAGTCTTGCTGGGGGAGTTCCTTCCAGTCAGGAGGGGAGGGGTACCAGGGCACCGGGCTCTTGCCGAGGCCGCCCTTGCAGCGTCCCCTGTGGTCAGGTCTCAGGGACATTCCTGAGCTCAGCAAGATTCTAACATGGGGAATCTTCTCCAGGGAAAAGGCCAATTCTGCAAGACTGGAAATAAAATTCCCAGGAGAGGCTTTTTTTTTTTTTTTAGATAGTAAGGGGAACGCGTACCCTGCTAAGTGTGGGAACAGGATGCGCGCATCAGCAGAGCAAGCCTGAAATATTGCAGAGTCACATTTTTTATTAGCTCACCGTCGGGAGGTACAAATAAATAAGCACGCAGAAAAGCGAACGCGTCCCCTCCCAGAGGGCACATTTATCGCTGGGATGCAGCACCTGGTCCCAGCAAGCTTGCTGGGACCACGAGTGAATTCTATGATTTTTTTTTTTTTTTTGCTTTTTGGGTCACACCCGGCGATGTGCCCAGGGGTGACTCCTGGCTCATGCACTCAAGAATGACTCCTGGTGGTGCTCAGGGGGAATCCTATGGGATGCTGGGAATCGAACCCGGGTCGGGCGCGTGCAGGGCAAACGCCCTCCCCTGCTGTGCTGTGGCTAGTACATTAAATTTAGCCCTTTCTAAATTCAGCCGACCCACAGGCTGAATTTGTTTCAGTGCGCAGTGAACCCTCGTGCTCGCGGTCCCACCTGCACCCCAGAACCCTGTGAGAAGAGTTGTTTGCATAAATAACACGTAAATCCACTCTGTGCGTCACAGGGCCGGCCGCATTCCTGGCAGAGCCGGCTGCGAGGGTGTGAACCAGGCCCCCCACAGCCGGGCCTGCGAACATCGATACATTAATCAACCTAGAAATTAGAAGTTAACACATAAACAAATCACTTAAATATTCACGTGAACAAATTTAATTTTATTTTAATGAATAAATATATAAATTACTTAAATATTCAAAATGCATTAAGGTCAGTGGCAAACTGCTCCCTCTATAAATAAATAAATGGGTGGTTCCGAGTAGACACTTCGCCTTTAAATAGAAAAATACATTATCATCCTAAAAAAAATAATAATAATAATAAATCAGCATCTGAAACAAATGCAAATCAGGTAGAAAATATCCCTGAGGGGCTGAAGCTCCATCCATTCTGGTAAAAGTTTCGCATCTTCACATCTTCACGGGGGTCTTGGCTCTTCCCCTGGGGTCTGGTTCCGGGATGGGAGGCTGGAAAAGATCAGGAGGAGAAGCATGGGCTGGGAATGCGGGCGGCACAACCTTCTGGCTTCCTGTCCCGTGTTAATGGAAATCAGGGGACCAGCGGGAGGGGTCGGGGAGGGGTCAGGGAGGGGCCCAGGCTTTCCTAACGTGCGCTGGAGCCTGGGGGAGGGGCGCTGTGCTCGCTAGACTTCCGCACTCTCCTTCTGGTTTATCTGGGGGGCCACACTTGGTGGTGCTCAGGGGATGACTCGGGGCTTGGTGCTCAGGGGGACCCTGCGGTGGTGCCTGGGGCTGGCACCCGGGGCCTCACACATGCAAACTTTGCTGTGCTCAGCCCGTGGTGTGCACTCTGGGGGCTCCCTCCGAAGGGGGTTTTCTTACAAGAATCTCTGGGGTCAGAGAGACAGTCCAAGGTGTGTGTGGGGGCGGGGGGGCGGGTGCAAGTTTGCCTTGCCTATGGCCGGCCCAGGACCACATGCAACCCCCCACCCCCAGCCCTACTAGGAGGGATCCTGAGCACCCCTCCCCGCAATAAATAAATAAATAAATAAATAAATGAAGACTATCTCCAATCCGTTGCTGAAAGCCCCAGCCGGCCCCCAGGGGAGGGTCCAGCCCCTGGGAACCGCGGTGAGCAGGCGCTGGCTCGGGGCTGCCTTCCTCCCTCCCTCCCTCCCGTCCCCTCTCTGTCTGCTTCCTCGCGAGGCTGACCTGAGCCCAGCAGGGCCCGCGGACACAGGGGTGCTGAGTAGAGCCACCGTGGATGAGCGAATCTGAACGTTTCTCCCTCTGCGGGCTGTGACTAGAGGGTCACCTCCTCTCTTCTGTCCCCCTCGCCCCCGCCCTGCCCCCTGGAGGGCTGCGGTGCCCCAGGGAACCGGGAAGGGCCCTTCTCACCTAGCTGCAGGGCACGGAGGCCCACTCGCTCCAGGACGAGCTGTAGTAGCGGTCCCGGGCTTGCACCTGGATCTTGTCATCCGTCGCGCACTTGACCTTGGCGGAGGTTGTGTCCGTGGAGATCTGGTCTTTCTGCAACAGGGAGAGGGACGTCTTGGGCAATGCGGTCACCGAGAGGGGGGTGGGGGTGGCCTGGGCCTGGTTCTGCAAAGCCACCTTCCCTTCCCTTCGCCCCCCTCCCGCCCCCTCAAGCGCGCCCTGGGTCTCACTCAGCGCACCAGCTTGGCCATTCACAAGGGCAGCGTGTGGGGCTGGCGCCACCTACTGGCAGGTGTGAACACAGCCGCGGGGGGAAACCGGGACTAAACCAGCTTCTCCAACGCCCCAACTACAGAGTCAGGAACAAGGGGACCTGATCCATCCTTTCACCAAACGTGAGTTCAGACACAGCACTGCTACCTATTTTTTTTTTGCCTTTTGGGTCACACCCGGCGATTCTCAGGGGTTACTCCTGACTCTGCATTCAGGAATCAGTCCTGGCGGTACTCAGGGGACCATATGGGATGCCGGGGATCAAACCCGAGTCTGCCGTGTGCAAATGCCCTGCCCGCTATACTATCATTGTAGGCCCCGCAGTTCACATCTCCCAGACTGGAACCAAAGATGCGTGCACAAATTAATGAGGGGGAGAGAACCTGGGACCCTTAGGTGTCTGGCAGACGGGTGTATCTGGCATGCGTCCCTCTCCCTAGCTGGATGACCTCGGGGCAGTCACTCAACCTTCCCGAGCTTCCCTGTCTGCACAGTGACACGTTGCTGATGAGACCGCTGGTCTGTGTTTCAGCATCAAGTGCAGCCAGGAGGTGGCCAGGTCCGACCCCTGCAGGTTCTGGGCACGGGAAGCACCGGGCAGGTGCCTACGTGACGCCAGGTCACCGCCCTGGGGAATGTGACCGCAGCAACTCCCACCACGCCCCCTGCAACACCTGCTGCCTCTTGTACCTTTTCCTTCCCGGTCCTGTCCAGGACCTGGACGCAAAATGTCAGGGAGAAGTAGGAGTGGGGGGTGCTCCAGCTGTCGGGGTACTCCCAGCTGACGGTCACGGATTGAGAGCTCGGCACGGGCGTCACCTGAAGGTTCTTGGGGGGGTCGGGTTTGACTGTGGGGGAAAGGAGAGAGACTCCCTTACTTTTTTTTTTTTTTTTTTGCTTTTTCGGTCACACCCAGCAATGCTCAGGGGTTACTCCTGGCTTTGCACTCAGGAATTACCCCTGGCGGTGCTTGGGGGACCATATGGGATGCCGGGGATCGAACCCGGGTCGGCCGCGTGCAGGGCAAACGCCCTATCCGCTGTGCTATCACTCCGGCCCCAGAGACTCCCTTACTTCTTTAGTCCGTTAGTTATTTTTTGGCCATGCCCAGCACTGCCCAGGGGTAACTCCTTGGGACTTATTCCTGGCCGGGTCCTGGGGTGCCGGAGATTGAACCTGGGTCCGCTGTGTGCAAGGCGAACGCCCTCCCTGTTGCATTATCGCTCCGACCCCTGAGAGACCCCCTTATTTTCCTAACGGGGTGGGCTTGGCTGTCAGGTCTCTTCCACCCCCTCTCCCCGGCAGTTCTCTGCCTTTCAGGGCACCAGCAGTCTGCCCCCTGCTCTGAGGCAGGCTCAGCCTCCTCCCCCCCACCCTAGATGGCCCTCGGTCCACGCCTTTGAGAGCCCAGAACCTTCCCTCCGGAACACAGTGTTCCCCTCTATGTTGCACCGTATCTTCCTGGCCTCAAGATAATAATAAAGGTTTTTTTTTTTGTTTTTTTTTTTTTTGCTTTTTTATGGGTCACACCTGGCGATGCACAGGGGTTACTCCTGGCTCTGCACTCAGGAATTACTCCTGGCAGTGCTCAGGGGACCATATGGGATGCTGGGAATCGAACCCGGGTCGGCTGCATGCAAGGCAAATGCCCTCCCCGCTGTGCTATCGCTCCAGCCCCACAATGAAGTTATTTTATTTTGTGGTACTGGGGACTGAACCCCCCAAGGCTCCCTGTGTGCATGGCATAAGCTTTATCACTGAGTTGTTCTTTTTTTGTGGTGGGGGGGCACACCAGAAGTGCTTAGGGCTTACTCCCAGTTCTGTGCTCAAGGATCACTCCTGGTGGTACTGGAGTATAATACAGGATGCCAGGGATTGAACTCCGGTTGGCTACAAGGCAAACGCCCTCTCCACTGTATGATTTCTCCCATCCTCATCACTGAGTTTTAAGCCACATCTCACACACCCCTGGCTCTGAACTGAACCTAGCGACATCTCATTTAAGGACCTGGAGGGTGCCGCCAGGAAACTCATCTAAGCTGAATGGCGGCAGCCGACCGAGAGTCTCTGGTGCCATGTGACTGGATCTCGCCGGAGGGGCTTGCACCCAGATTCACCAGGACCCCTGGGGGAAGCAGAAGCCAAGCGTTCCCCAGGGCCTGCGTTTCCAGTGGGGCCCGTCTGGGGCCCAATCACCAGCGTGATTAGATTCCGGCCACCACGTGGTCTGACCTTTCCGAGATTCCACGTCCTCTTCCTTCTCGTGATGCGGGCCGCATCTACCCCCTCCCCCGCCTTTGGGGGGGCACAGGATACAAGCACCCCCACGAGTGACCCCCCCCATCCCAGAGCACTGTGGGATGGGCAGCGAGTCGCCAGCAGGACCCCGGGAGGGAGCGCAGCACTCACCGATGTCCCGGATGAAGAAGCTGCTGGTGTAGTTCTCGTACTTGAGCTTGTGCACGGCGTCCAGCACGATCTCCACGGGGTGGTTCTCCTCGGCAGTCGGGCAGGCACTGCGCTCCTGGCACTCCACCTCGTACCGGGTGTAGTCCCTGTGGTCCACGCGCACTTTCTCCGCAGAGGCTGTGGCCTCTCCACACGTCACCCCTCGGGGGTCCGCCGAGCTGAAACCCAAGACAGAGGAGCTGAAATCCCACCTGGTCACTGGTGCTCGGCCCTGTTTCTTTGGCTGTTGTAGCCGGGCATCTGAGGACACCTTTTTTTTTTTTTAATGTTAAAATTAAAATTTGTTTGTTTTTTGGGGGGCCACATCTGGTGATGCTCAGGGATTATCCTGGCTGTGTGCACTCAGGAATCACTCTTTTTTGTTTTTTGCTTTTTGGGTCACACCGGCGATGCACAGGGGTCACTCCTGGCTCTGCACTCAGGAATTAACTCCTGGCGATGCTCAGGGGACCCTATGGGATGCTGGGAATTGAACCCGGGTCAGCTGCGTGCAAGGCAAATGCCCTACCCGCTGTGCTATCGCTCCAGCCCTAGTAATATCTTTTTTTAAAAAAAGAAAAGAAATACTATTATTATTCTTAGTACATATTCCTTTTCGGAAGTTTTCAAATTTATTTAGCCTTCCACCCGCTTTTCAGTATTCTCCTGGAAAGCTACCTTCTTTAAAAGCAAACAAACAGAAAGCACCCAAATTGCCCCTGGATCTACTACACTTCCCCCAGATCACGCCATCTCTCCTGGGGCAGGAGGCCTGGGGGAATGGGAGTGCGGGTAGCAGTATCACCTACTTTGGAAAAGAAAACTCTAGATCCTTCTCAATGAATACACAAAGAATATTCTCATTCGCCACAGTCATATTCAACATCCATATCCCTGTGTAGACATGTGTATGCACACACATTTTTGTCTGTGTACAAGTCATTTGCAGTTTTTCTAAAGTAGGATCCAATTGTGTCTACCCATCTGGCCTTTCTCCTCTCTGAACATACTATGGGGGACAGGGGCTGCAGCGATAGTATAGTGGGTACCGGGGTTGCCCTGTAAGGAGCCCACCCGGGTTTGACCCCCAGCATTCCATATGGTCCCCAGAGCCTGCCAGGAATAATCCCCGAGTGCAGAGCCACAAGTAAACCCTAAGCACTGCCTGGTGTGACCCCCAAAACAAAAAGCAAACAGACCCAACTGACCTTTGACCTATCTCTGGGGCACCTCCCTTACGTAACAGAATAATCAGTAGGCTACTTACCCTCTGCTGCTCTTGACATTGAAAGTCAGGTTAGAGCCAATTGCCGTCAGCCACCAGCAGGTGAAATGTCCAGAATAATTCTTTGCCTCGCATCTCAGGTAGGTCTTCTGTTTGGGTTCTGAATTGGAAAAAAAAAAAAAACAGCTAAACACCAGGGTATATATATATGTATTTCTCTCCCAGAAAGATTTTTGATTATGACTCATCACAGGCCACCCAATGTCACAAGAGTCAAGTCCTTTCCAGTTGTCTTTGAAAAAACACCCGACTTTCCTGCTTATAGTGGTGCAGCATGCATTGGGGCATGCATACCGTGTGTGTGTGTGCGCGCGCGCGCGTGCATCTGATTCTGCCACATATCCTCCCCACCTAACACTTCCAAGGCTAATACCCCCTGTCTCCAGGATGCCCCCAACCACACACATACACAGGTGAGTCTCTAGTCACCAGTGAGTGAGGCCACTCATGTAAATCGACTCTTGGGAGAAGCACAGACTTCCCATGATATTTTCAACATGAGATTTGGATGGTGGGAAAGATCTACAAAGGCATAGGAAAATGTATGTTCTGGGTGGGGAACTGGTTTTAGTCAGGGACTCAATATTAACCCATTAACTGTCTCCACCCCAGATTCTGTGTGTGTGTGTGTGTGTGTGTGTGTGTGTGTGTGTCTGTCTGTCTGTCTGTCTCTCTCTCTCTCTCTCTCTCTCTCTCTCTCTCTCTCTTTGGTCTTTGCTCAGGGGTTACTCCTGGCTCTGCACCCAGGAATCGCTCCTGGCAGTGCCCGGGAGACCCTATGGGGTACCGGGGCTCGAACCCGGGTGGGCCGCGTGCAAAGCAAACGCCCTGCCCACTGTGCTCTGTCTCTGGGTCTCTGCTGGCTGCAGAGGGCACGTGGGTACCTTTCTGGGCCTTGAGGATGTCGGTGGACCACAGCCCGTCCTCCCACTTGTGCAGCAGCAGGGTCCAGCTGCTCCGCGGCTCGCGGCCCACGTGGCAGGTGTACTCGCCGGCGTCGCTGAACTCGCGCACGTGGACCGTCAGGGTCGGGCCCCGGCCGACCGGCTTGTCGCTCCGGCTCCAGTTCCAAGTGACGTCGGCTTCCGCAGGGGCACTGCAGCTCAGCACCACCGTTTCTCCCGGCGCGTCGGGATGCCAGTCCAGCTCCACCACGTAAACTGGAGGGCCACAAGAAAGGCGAAGGAGCCGTGACGGGCGGAGCGGGGGCTTCCTGGGCCACCCGGGCACCTGTCGCCCCCTCCAGCCAGGTCCTGGAGGGGCTGACACGAACTGAGAGGGTTCGAGATTTTATGGACCCCCTGGGCTCCCGTCCTTTGGCAGCTTGTCACATGCGCTTTGCTTGGACTGTAGAACGCGAAGCTTTATGGACCCCCCGGGCACCCGTCCCCAAGTGGCTCGGCCCCTGAGCTTCGCTTGTACAGTACAACTCGAGGCTTTTTGGGCCCCCTGGGCTCCTGTCCCCAAGTAGCAGGACCCATGAGCATCCCTTGGACAGTAGAACTCGAGGCCTTTTGGGCCCCCTGGGCTCCTGTCCCCAAGTAGCAGGACCCATGAGCATCCCTTGGACAGTAGAACTCAAGGCCTTTTGGACCCTCGGGCTCCCGTCCCCTAATAGTATAACCCATGAGCATCCCTTGGACAGTAGAACTCGAGGCCTTTTGGGCCCCCTGGGCTCCTGTCCCCAAGTAGCAGGACCCATGAGCATCCCTTGGACAGTAGAACTCAAGGCCTTTTGGACCCTCGGGCTCCCGTCCCCTAATAGTATAACCCATGAGCATCCCTTGGACAGTAGAACTCGAGGCTTTTTGGGCCCCCTGGGCTCCCGTTCCCAAGTTGCATGACCCATGAGCATCCCTTGGACAGAAGAACTCGAGGCTTTTTGGACCCCCTGGTCTCCCGTCCCTTGGCAGCTTATCACATGAGCTTCGCTTAGACAGTAGAACGCAAAGCTTTTGGGACACCCCCCCTCCAACCCGGGCCCCCGTCCCCATGTGGCTCAGCCCATGAACGCCCCTTGGACAGTAGAATTCGAGGCTCTATGGGCCCCGCCCACCCCCAGGCGGCCGTCCCTGGGCAGCCTGTCACATGGGCTTCACGTGCACAGTAGAACGCGAAGCATTTTGGACCTCCCGGGCTCCCGTTCCTAAGTGGCCCGTGAACTTCGCAGGGAACAGTAGAACTCGAGGCTTTTTGGACCCCCCGGGCTCCCGTCCCTGGCCTGCTGGGCCCGTGAGCGCTGCGGGGCCCGTGCCCAGCTGCAGGTCGGGCCGCACGTGGTTTCCAGGCACGTGGGAGGTTGGAAGCTCCATGTTCTGGAGGTGTCCAACCCCGGAGCTTTGCATACGTAACCTCGAACCTCCTCCCGTGCCATTGCCGAAGGCCCGGTGGAGAAGAGAAACCCGGGTCCGGAGCAGGTGCATTTGCTTGCAGAGGCTCCGGGTTCGGTTCCTGCCAGGGCTCGGACCCGCCGAGCTGGAGGAAGGGCCGGAGCCCCTTTTTTCCTCCCTCCGGGTGACCCGCGGCTCTCCCTCGCCCCACGCCCCGGCGGCTTCTTTGCCCCCCAGCTCCCCGTGGGGTGTCCGGAAGTTGGGGCGGAGAGCCCGGGCCCCCGGAGCGCGTGGGGGCTTGCTTACCGTCTTTCTGCAGCTCCCACAGCGCTGCCAGCGGCGCCACCAGCACGGCCAAGGCCACCCAGAGGACGAGCAGGTGCTGCCGAGACATCTGGAGGAGGGGAGAGAGGAGTGAGCCACCGCCGTGACCTTGGCCGCAGAGGCACGTCCTGCTCAGCGCATCTCAGGTTTGGCTTGGATTTGGGCTGGGGTCACACCCCGCGGTGCTCGGGGGAAACTCAGGGTGCTGGCGATCCAACCTGGGGCTTCTGCCTGCAGAACGTGTTCCAGCCCTTTGACCTATCTCCTTGGCTATGTATCGGTTTCTTTCTTTCTTTCTTTCTTTCTTTCTTTCTTTCTTTCTTTCTTTCTTTCTTTCTTTCTTTCTTTCTTTCTTTCTTTCTTTCTTTCTTTCTTTCTTTCTTTCTTCTTTCTTTTTGTTTTTTTAATTTTGGGTCATACCCGGCGATGCTAAGGGTTACTCCTGGTTCTGCGCTCAGAAATTACACCTGGCGGTGCTTGGGGGACCGTATGGGATGGCAGAGATTGAACCTGGGCTGGCCGTGTGCAAGGCAAATGCCCTACCCGTTGTACTATCGCTCCAGTTCCGTGGTGGATCGTGATGTATGTGTGTGTATGTGGTGTGGGAAGCATATCTAGCAGTGCTTACAGGATACTCCTGGAAAAGTGCTCCAGGGACTATGTGAGGCTTAGTCTCAAAGTTGGGACTCACATGTGTGCAATAAGTAATAAGCACTCACTGTTCACCATTTAATTTTTTTTTCTTTTTTGGGGCTGGATCGATAGTACAGCGGGGAGGGCGTTTGCCTTGCACGTGGCCGACCCGGGTTCGATTCCCAGGTGTTTGCCTTGCACGCGGCTGACCCAAGTTTGACCCCCTGCATCCCATAGGGTCCTCCAGCACCTCCAGGAGTAATTCCTGAGTGCAGAGCCAAGAGTAACCCCTGAGCATCGCTGGGTATGGCCCTTAAAAAAAAATAAAAAGCAAAAAAAATTTTTTTTTTCCTCCCACAGCCCGGGTGAGGTTAAGAGAAGAGCACCCCCAAAGAGTCCTCGGACTCATCCTCTGACTGTTCGATGGGGAGAATACAGGCGCAGAGGAGCAGCGTGGCTGTTCGGGATGGACAGGTATGACTGTCACCAGCCCTGGGCCAGAGTCCTTAGGAGGGAGGAAAGATTTTTGACTTGCATCCTGACTCGCGGGGTGCTGTTGGTGACTCTCCCTGCAGTGCTCGGGGACCGAGCAGTGCTGGGGATGGAACTTGAGTGCGAAGCCCTTGCGTGGGCCCCGTCCTGGGCAGCCCTTAGAGATGTCACCATTCTCTCCGTTAGACGCCTCAGCCCCGAGCTTCCCGCCCACATGTTGGAACCCCACAGCTCACCACTGCGAGTGTATTTCAGTCCGTTCCAGGAGCCGACGGCAGTGCCACCAGGCTGCACTCAGCCTGAGAATCTGCCTGCCTCAAAAACTGTTCCCAGGGGCTGGAGAGATAGCACAGCGGGTAGGGCGTTTGCCTTGCACGCGGCCGACCCGGGTTCAAATCCCAGCATCCCATATGGTTCCCTGAGCATGGCCAGGGGTAATTCCTGAGTGCAGAGCCAGGAGTAACCCCTGTGCATCGCCAGGTGTGACCCAAAAAGCAAAAACAAAACAAAACAAAACAAAAAAACTTTTCCCAACGGATGGCACCTGACTTGGGCACTGCACTTTGAGAGCCGCCGCTGAAACGCTCCTACAGGTCCCAGAGCCCCAGGAAAGTCGGGATATTCTCTGGGAGGAGACCATCAATGATTGGTCTTTCCGCTCCTGGGCTGTGAAAGTCATGGGTGGGGTTTTGTCGGCCCCATCCTCTGTTGACGCTCACCCCCATCCTGAGGCAGACCCAGGGCTTGTGAAAACCTCCAGGCTGTGGGAATTCTCCGCCACCCGGGGATTAGGTGCAGCTAATTTTCATTTTGTTTGGAGGGGTGCTCTCCTGATGGTGCTCGGGGCGGGGGGGGGGGCGGGGCGAGGAGTGGGGAGGGGGGGAGATGCAGTGTCAGGAGTTGATTGGGGCATCCCCTATGTCCCAGCTGGTTGAGCGGCCTCTCCAGCACAGGGACAGAAAATGGGTGAGTTCAGTTTGCCGCCCTTCTGCCACACTCCATCCAGCTCAGGGAGCACCAGTGACTCAGCTTCCTGCTCTAAATCTGAGGAGGAGGACGGGGGAGATGGCTCGAGCCTGTCCTTTGGCATGTGGGAGGCCTGGCTTTGACTCCCCCCCCCACCAAGCACCGAACCAGGAGTGACCCCTAAGCAATAGGCCAGGAGTAGCTCCCTTCGTGCCACCGTGCGTGGCTCCCAGACTAAAAAATTTACAGGAAAAAATAAATAAATAAGCCAGAGAAACAACAGGACTGAGACAGCTCAGCCAGGACCGGGAATATAGTGGCCAGGGATAGATTTATAGCTCAGCGGTCAAGCTTGCTTTGCCTGGGTTTGTGTCCCAGCCCTGAGAAAAACAGCCTTAGGGGACGGTGGGGGGGGGGGACCCAGGGGGTCATCGTGGGTTCTTCTATCCCTTTGCATTAAGGAGCACAGTCTTGGAATGGGGGTCTTTCCCCAAACTCTCAGGATTCTTGGGGAGGGGAGTGCTGAGCCCCCAGGACAAAATTGCAATGAATTTTGTCCACATTACAACCATAGCAGACTGGAGCGATAGCACAGCGGCTAGGGCACGCAGCTGACCCGGGTTCGATTTACTCTCAGAGAGCCTGGCAAGCTACTGAGAGTATCCCGCCCACATGGCAAAAGCCTGGCAAGTTCCCCATGGCGTATTCGATATGCCAAAAACAGTCACAACAAGTCTCACGATGGAGACGTTACTGGTGCCCGCTTCAGCAAAATGGATAAACAACAGGATGACAGTGACAGTGACAACCATAGCAGAAACGAAATCCTTCGGCCAGTGGTTTGATGCTGACCAACACATCGGAAGCCAGGGAGCACGCTAGGCCTGGAGCCCAGCGGACAGGGCAGGGGCCTGTACCAAGCTCCGTGGCAAAGCTCCGTGGTGCTCACGCTCCTGGGAAGGGATGCGGTGCCCATTCCAAAGCGTTGCTGGGGGAGCACGGTGGGATGTCTTTGATGACGAGAGCGAGTCCGCGGGGACTGAGAGCTCCAAGGAAAAATGCCGCCTCTTTCTCTTTTGTCTACCTCAGAGTAGCAGGAAAAAAAAGAAATTCCCTCCCCCCCCCATGCCTCTCCAAGGGAAATGCCCCTGGTGGTATTATAGTTACACCAGTGCCTAAAACTCCAATGTGGGCACCCGGGCACGGAAACATTTTCTGGGTTTCTCTGGGCGATTCCTTCACACTCTGAGCTTTGGGGTTTTCCCATTGGCCACGTGCCCGGCACCGCCTCTCAGAGCCGCGGGCGCCCTGGAGAATTCCAGGTGAAGCTCAGCCGCGCGGGCGGGTCAGAAACCTTTCCTGTGAGGGTATCCCCAGGGCCCACCGGGGATGGAGATGGGGTCTCTGTCACCTTGGGATGACACATACAGAAGCGCGCACACACACACACTCACACACACACACGGGAAGCCAAGAGTCTCTCTCTGACAGATCAGCTGACGCCCACGAGCCTGAGCCGCAGCCCACGTTTCCTCCGCAAGGTAAGTTTGAGAGTCCGGAGGACTAAAAATGGCTTTTTGTGTGTCATCCCTTAAGCTGTCTGGATTTTGAAACCTGGGCACGAGGGCCGCAGGCGTCCCCGCCCTGTGTAATTTAGGGTTCGCCTGTGCTGGTGCCCACGCGGACGCTCGTCTGGCTAGCTGTCAGCTAGCTGGCGCTACTTTGTTGGTTATTTGGTTTGTTCGTTTGGAGGAGGGGAGTGCCGGCACCCGGTGGTCTCCTGGGGTTTTCTTCAGCGCTGTGCTTGGGGCCTCTCCGGGAATCCGTACAAACTGGGGCCCAAACCTGGCCCGCACTCCTGCCCACGGAGCTGTCTCTCTCTGTGGTTCTCCTGTCGGTTCACTCGAAAAAGGAAGTTCTTATTTAAAATAAAAAAGGTTGGGGCTGGAGCGATAGCGCAGCGGGGAAGGCGTTTGCCTTGCCCGTGGTTGACCCGGGTTCGATCCCTGGCATCGCAGAGGGTCCCCCGAGTATCGCCAGGAGTGATTATTCCTGAGTGCAGAGCCGGGAGTCAGCCCTGAGCATCGCCGGGTGTGACCCAAAAGCCAAATAAATAAATAAAAAGATACGATCACGGAAGATCTGGCGAGCACATGTGGAGCCCCTCCCCCCGCCACGCCCAGGCCCCCAGCGCCTGGAGCCAGACCGACGGCCTTGGCACCCCTGCTCTGCGCCACGCTCAGTGTGTGACCCGGGGCACGTCTCGCGAGCTCTGTTCGCCACACCCTCTTCGTGTGTAGAGCAGGTGTCCCGGGCCCGAGGTGTCTAGGGGCTACATGGCTTTCCTTGGATGTGGCCCACTCGGGTTGAGTCTCCAGCACCCCTTGTCCCCTGAGTGTCACACGGAGTGACCCCTGAGCACAGAGCCAGGAGTCCGCCCCTGAGCCCCCATACAGTCAAACATACCAACCTCCCCCAAACCCAAGGCATCCTGCAGTGGTGAGGAATGAGTGGGAGCACCTGTCACGAGCCCTTGGGTGACCCAGGACCCCCGGGCCCCCAGCAATTTGCCCCCAGAGAGCCTCCTGCCCTGCACTAACTCCGGCTGCCATCATTTTGCGGATTCTCATTTCCTGACTTGGCCCACTGAGCTGTCTGGCCGCAGGGTCCTGGTGTCCCCGAGAGTCTGGCTGGGAGACGCTGGCAGGTGTGGCTCATGAGGAGAAGGTACGGGCACTGTAGACTCGGGTCCCGGAAAAGCCCCAAGAAGTGATAAAAAAAAAAAAAAAAGGACAGCAGGCTTAGGCAAGAGCCACTCACCAGGTCCCCACCAGCAAGCCAGCACTGGAGACCCACCCAGCCTCTCCGCGCTTCCTACAGTGACCCCCAAATGTCACGTCATCTGGCCAGACTGAATTTCTTAGCGCTGTTGAGGTGATAAAGGTGCTCGCTCCTCTCTCCCCACAGAGGAAGGAGATCCTGCCAGAAGCCAACTTTCTTTCTTTCTTCTTTCCTTCTCTTTCTCTCTCTCCCCGTCTCTGTCTCTGTCTCTCTCTCTCTCCCCCTCACCCTCACATCATTTTGAAGTAGCACTATAGCACTGTCGTCCCGTGGTTCATCAGTTTGCTCGAGTGGGCACCAGTAACGTCTCCATGGTGAGACTTGTTGTGACTGTTTTTGGCATATGGAATATGCCACGGGGAGCTTGCCAGGCTCTGCCATGCGGGCGGGATACTCTCGGTGGCTTGCCAGACTCTCGGAGAGGGACGGAGAACTCGAACCTGGGTTGGCTGCATGCAAGGCAAATGCCCTACCCACTGTGCTATTTTGAAGTAAACTTCTTTAAATAAGCCATTAAAAAAAAAAAAGAAGAAGGAAAAAACCAAAAGGAGCTGGGAGATCACTTAATGGGCTCAAACACAGCTTTGCATGCAGGGGACTCAGGTTTGATTCCTGACATCCCATTCTCCTAAATACTACCAGAAGTGAACACCCCCTTTAAACCCCCGCCCCAGGCTAGCGCTGAATTAGGAATAGCCCTTTAGTATAGCCCTCCAAATGAAAATATAGGGGGAATGATACTCCTACCCCCTGACTCTTAAATGCCTTTTAATACCTTAAAATTCCTTATTTGAAAAAAGTGTACCATCAGCCGTAGTTTGGACCTCTCTTCAGTAAAGTGATCCCTTAAACCTCTGATCGTTGCTCTTTCCCTGAAAATTGTCGCCCACAGTGCTCCCGAAGGCAAGAATAAGGTAATGTAAGGATTGTCTTTCCTTTTCCCTTCAAAGAGCAGTTCCTATCCTGGCGCTCTTGTTCTGCACTTCGTAAGTGGAGCCAACTCAGTGACAGTCAGGAGAACCTGAACCCTCCTGGCATCTTGTCTCGCTGCCGATTTAACCCATCACACACGGGCAGCCTGCAGGCTCCGTCGCCTTCAGCGAGGAGGCGTCTGGATGAATTCTATCATAGAATTCCTTATCGCTTACCGCAGGAAAGGAGCCTAAAGTTCACAGTCCCCAGGCCAGCTCCACCCGTCTGTTCCCGTCCACTGCTACTCTGCACCTTGGCGCTGGGCAGCATAGTTTCCGAGAATGCCATATTGAAACGAGTCAAAACAAGCCGGGTGCGAAACGTGTGTTCGTTCCCAGACCTTGGCATGCTTTTGAAAGGCAGCTGACTTCTAGAACAAATTCTCTGGGCTCGCTCCGCCAGCCCGTGTTCTGCCTGGAGCACAGGTCTCTCTGGCTCTGTCTTCCCTGTTTCCCTCCTTGCGGATTCGCAAGGATCAGCTGGAGATGCTGGTGTTTTCCCTCGAGCGCTCATCACTCCCCTTCTTCTCCCCCCTCACATCTCTCTAGATAAGTTTCAATCGGAAAAACTCTCTTGCGCAAAGTACATAAATAGACGCACATTTTTATACATCAGCTTTCAAAAGGCGGACTTTTCTCACAGGCATCACAGCTTCCCCACCCTCCCTTCTTCTACTTGCCCCCCATCCCCACCCCCTACCCCCCCGCCCCGCGCCCCAGTGATGCCAGCCAGGTGTGTGGCAGTGGCAGGGACGGGGGTGCTCACCTTGGTCCTCCTCAGGCGTCAGTCCTCCTGGGTCTTCCTCTCTGGCCTCTCTCTTGGGTCTGAAGCCGGTAGAGACGCTTCTGCTGGTGGCCTGCGAGGAACGCTTATATATGTATATCAGCGCCTGGCCTTTTCTGATGGAAGGAAACCTGAATAGAAACCCAGCTCTTGACCAAGTTGCAACACTGAAAACAAATCTCAAAAATCTTCTGGGGGAATTTCAAGAAGTTCCTTTTTTTTTTTTTTTTTTCTGTGGGGGGTTAAGTGTGCATCTATAAGGCCGGGGGAACATCTAGGCATGGGCTGTAGGTAATGAACTAAGAGGAAATGGCTGAGGGTGGGGAAGGACACGGGAGACGGAATATTCCCTCCCATCTTGGGGTTGACATCAGGCAGCCTCCCAGGCCTCAGGGACTGAAGAAGGAAGAGCAGGGAGAGGTCGCCCCGCGGGCTGCCTCCGGCTCAGGATGGGGCAATTGTCCGCCCAGAGAGGACCCAGCAGCGTCTTCCCGGGCCCTGGAAGCGGAGCTGATGACGGGGAGACGGCCGCAAACGACTCCTCAACGCCAGAACTCAGAGACCCTCTTTTGCCCTGGGAAGCTGGAGTCCAGCCTGACCCTGTCCCCCTGCCCCCGTCCCCCTCACCTGCCCACACATCTGAGACCCCCTCCAGCACT